>NC_041385.1:653387950-653420691 GCF_002162155.2 Triticum dicoccoides
CCCAGGTACCATGTCCCGTCTAAACCAGATTCCCTCCGTGTCGGCCATTTCCCTCCTCCGTGACATGGGGGCAGCGACGTCCGTGGGGAGGGGGCAATCAATATATAATTGTGGTATGTTTTTTTACATAAGGCACATTTAAGTTAATCAAATTAGTTTTGAAAAAAAAAGAAAATAAATCAAGTAGAAAAAAATTAGCACAAATCTATGCCAACAGCAATGCCGTCGGCATAGCTACGGGAACGGAATGACGAAGCCTTTGATCGATGACGTTGCATAGGACGCGGATCGATGACGTGTCCGAGGCCATGGGCCCTGGCCGTTGGCATACCTCTGCCACCCCACGGACCGATGAGGGGCTCGAATCCATAACGTGGCAAGGCATGCGAATCGATGATGTCGGCATAGCTATGTCGACAGCCACCGTTAGCTTCGTCGGCGTAGGTCTGACGTCGTCAAACGACCGTCGCCCACCGGGTAGCCATGCCCACCGCTATGGCGATGGCCCGACTTATGCCGATGGCCACCGTAGGCATATAGCCAGCGCTGCCGACGTCCCCCGTCGGCATAGGTGGACATATGACGACGGCTTTTCTACACCTATGGCTTGACCTAGGCCGCCGGGATACCTCCATGTATGCTGACGGGGGCTGTCGGCATAGATTAGGCCGTCGGCAGCAGCAGTTATTCTGGTAGTGCACATACCCATGCATATGCATGCGGTGTAATTTTTTCTGTGTGTGATGTACACTTACGACACTAGCCCATTTGTGATGTAAACTTACAACACTAGTGCACGCTCAATGCATTTGTACAGTATGTATGCGACATGAGTTTACTTGCACAGTATGCATGTGACGTACGTTTTTGTACCCACTAGATGATGCCCCGCGCGTTGCTGCGGGACATTGGTGTGGCTATCACTCCTTTTTCTAAGCATGTTAGCATAAAATGTCAGATGAAACACAAATTAACAGCTGGTAATTGTTAGTAATTGAAATTATTATTATATAACAACAAACCCCGTAGTTTTTTCATGTCTGGCAAACATGGCAAACTACATTCATAACTTGGCTATCTTCATGTCAACATATCATCAGATAGAACTCTAAAAAACAAATAAACATATGAAGTTTTTGCTAGATCGAAAGATTATATGTACATCTTGGCTAACATAGACGCTCAGGTATACATGCGCCCTTGCTTCAACCTTTTTCTCTAAAAGTGAAATTTATCAAATAAAAATGTCAAATAAAGATGGAACAATAAGGGAATGGATAAAAATTGAGAGATGGGTATAGGAGAGAAGAGATACAACCACAGAATTAGGAGGGGAAAACTTAGGGTCAACTCGCTTAGTAGTGTATTCAGAAGATATCACATGGAAAAATAATTCTTTTGCAAGAAGTTTACGTTCTCCTTTAACAGGGTAACAAATGACAGAATTGTGTATTAAGCCTAATTGGCAAGAATTTTCATGAGATAATATCAGTAACAAATTGACAGAGAATGCAAATCATATTATCTTGGCACAAACCTCAAGAGAATAGTTGGTTCAACAACACACTATTGGACATTGTCCCTGCTTAAAACATCAAGAATGTTTATCCTACAAAAATTCATTACGTACCTTCTTGTGTAAGCTGTCATATCGAGCAGTTCCTAAACGTTCCAATAATCTACATATCAAACATAGAGTATTTGCCGCAAGATAAAAAAATCTATAAATTATGCACTAACAATAATATATCAAGAAAAACATATCCAGAAAAGCAACCTAAAAAATTATAATAGTAGAGTCGAGATCGGCCACGGACCTACCGGATTATACCATGACCATCGGGCATTCAGTCATGTCATGCTAGGCAACCACGCCGCTTCGTGGGCTGGGAGTCATTCAGATCATTGCCACTCAATGCAGCCTGCAGATAGGAAACGTCGATGTTTTAAGGCCCTGCGAGAAAACTAATTGAATCTTTGATCATAGCATACAAATCACCTCCATACATATAGCATAGCAGCAGCGGAGGCTTTCCTAATTGGTAATCAAATACAGTAGGAAAAATGTAAACAGAAGCGGGTGGCCCATAGGATAGAATCGGGTGACCTCTCCTTTCGCTTGCCAAATTTAAGGAAGAAAATGAAGGGCTCGTGGTGCTGTTTGTATATCATGTTGCCCTGCAAAAAGAGACAAATAGGGGGGCGTCTGCAAACCCTAGATTAGATCCGATCAGGCCAGCCTAGGCATGGCCGGATGGAGGGGGGAGAGAGGTGACTTACCTGTAAAGAACTGCGACTCCAGCTTGTCCTCAAGGATGTTGGTGAACTTGTTGATGCGGCTGAACTGCGGCTCCACCCATCCTGTACATCGATCACCTTGCGATCTTGCCACGCCATCGCCGCCGTAGCTGCAAACCCTTGATGAAGTTATGTTCTGCTGCGTCCGTCCCTGCATGAGGTTTTGTATCGTTGGGGCGGGGGAGAAAGGGATGGGGAATGAGAGACGGCGAGGGATTCATTCTGCACGGACGTTTCCACTTGAGGACGACGGTTCGCTTCTGCGCACTTCCGCTTCCATGGGGTCGAGGGAGGAGTCAACCCGAGGGGCGTGACCGCATGAAGCACTAGGATCAATTCGAGCTGCAGATCTGAGCCATCCGTAGTGAATCAAATGGCCGAAAATAATTATGGTGACGTGGATGCATGAGAGCGCAGATAAATCAAGTAGTGGGGGGCTCCTATTTAGATATAGTAGATTCCACTGAAAAATGTAATTTTTTGTAGCTATTCCACGGTGAAAACTTAGCTGTGCTCGATTAGGAATCTTACATACACTAGTAGAAAAAGGGTTTTTAGTCCCCGTTCATAAGGGCCTTTAGTCCCGGTTCTGGAACCGGGACTAAGGACCGGTACTAAAGCCTCCCCCTTTAGTCCCGGTTCTAACACGAACCGGGACTAAAGACTCTCCACATGGCCGCTGCCTGGAGGTCCACCTTTAATCCCGGTTGGTAACAACAACTGGTACCAAAGGAATTTTTAAGATTTTTTAAAAAAAAATTTGAATTTTTTTTAATATTTTTTTTATTTTCAAATTTCTGAATTATTTTAACCTCTCATCTCTAATCACCCCTCATCACTGCTCAATTTAACCTCTAATCTCTAATCACCCCTCATCATTCCAAATCATCTAACTTCCCGGACGGTCACCCATCCTCTCACTACTCCAGCCTGAGCATGCTTAACTTCCGGGTTCTATTCTCCCTCATTTCCAAGTCTGCACTTGTTGTTTTCCTGACAATAGTAAGATGTCAATCCTATTAACCTCAGGAATTTAGCTTGAGCATTAAGTCACACATTTCACTGTTTGAGTTTGAAACTATTGTTCTAAAAAATAACACTAATATTTACTAACACTAATATTTCTTGAATAATTAGTTTGACCATTGTTTGACCACAATTTGACCATAGTTTGACCAGATTTGACCAAAATTCAAAAAAAACTGAAATAATTATTTAGTAACACTAATATTCTTGAATAATTATTTAGTAACACTAATATTTCTTGAATAATTAGTTTGACCATTGTTTGACTACAGTTTGACCATAGTGTGACCATAGTTTGACCAGATTTGACCAAAATCCAAAAAAACAGAAATAATTATTTAGTAACACTAATATTCTTGAATAAGTAGTTTGACCATAGTTTGACCAGATTTAACAAAACTTTAAAAAAACTGAAATTTGACGAATTTTTTTGCCTCCAGATCTTAAAAGCCCCGTAACTTTTTTTCTGTTAGGTTTTTGAGGATGTAACTTTTCGAGTAGATGATTTTTCATATAAAAAACTTTTTCATCCGAGTTAGTATGAAAAAGTTATGCCCATTTTACTAAATTCTAGAGAGATTTTGCAAATAAAGTCGAAATTCACATTTGCAAATTTTCCCAACAACTAGACCACATATCACAAGGGAAACTTATTTTCTTTTATTTTTTTTACATTTTCATCATTTTCTTTTATTTTTTTAAACTGAAAAGGCAATCCAGGGGGGTAGAGTTTGAAAATGGGACCTTTAGTACTGGTTTGTGCCATGAACTGGTACTAATGCCTCAAACCCCATTAGTACCGGTTGGTGCCACGAACCGGTACTAATGGGCATCACACCCTTTAGTCCCAGTTCGTGGCACCAACCGGGACTAAAAGGTCCAGACGAATCGGGACAAATGGCCCACATGGCCCCTGGGCTCACGAACCGGGACTAATGCCCCCATTAGTCCCAGTTCTAGACTGAACCAGGACTAATGGGCTAACCCGGCCTAGACCAAAGCCCTCTTTTCTACTATTGATAGATTGAGCCAAACAGACATGAGACTTATGTCATTTATCATTGATGCCAAGCATCGCAAAGGAGCCGTGGAAAGGTGGATCATCTACTATTAATTCACAAAGTACATACTCCAAAAAAATTGCGAATACGCAAAGCTTGTGTATCATTCATTAACACTAGTAGAAAAGGGGCAATGGTCCAGGCCGGGTCAGCCCATTAGTCCCGGTTCAATCCAGAACCGGGACCCATGGTGGCATTGGACCCGGTTCGTGAGCCCCGGGGGCCGGCCGGGCCACGTGGGTCATTGGTCCCGGTTCGTCTGGACCTTTTGGTCCCGGTTGGCGGGAGGAACCGGGACCAATGGGCCTCGCTCCTGGCCCACCACCATTGGTCCCGGTTGGTGGCTTGAATCGGGACCAAAGGCTGCCCTTTAGTCCCGGTTCATGCCACCAACCGGGACCAATGAGGTGCCTATATATACCCCTCGCGTAAGAGCAGAGCACACTGCTCTGTTTTTTCTGGCTGCCACGGGGGAGAGGGCTTGGTGGTGCTCTAGCTCACCTCCTATGCACACAAGGTGTTCGATGGAATGCCCGAGCCACACTACTTAAGCTTTCTCCTCTCCAAGCTCAATCTCCAAGCTCCATTTTCCTCAATATTTGTCTAGGTTTAGCGGTCCGTCACGCCCCGTCCCCGTCTTCACCGCCGTCGATCACCCGTGCCGATCTCATCGCCGGCACCACCGTGGTGAGCCTCTTGTTCTTATCTTCTTTCTGAAAGGAAAAAAATTCTTACTTGTATGTTTAGATAGATACTTGTATTATTTTCTTACTTTATTATTGCATCTTATATAGTGCTATGGTTTTGGTATCCACCCCTGTCGGCCCTCGTCCTGTCTATGATTCGGATGTGGTATATATTATCTTTTCATAACTATTGGTTCATTTATTGTTTATGAAAATTATGTCGACCAACGTGACATAGATTTTATTTATCTAGGAGGTTGTTGAACCGGAAATTCCTACCGACCCTATTGTTGAGAGGTTAAATTTAGTTGAAGAATAAAACAATTACTTGAAGGAAAAAATAAGAAAAATTGAGGAGGAGAAGATGATATTGGAGTTGCATGTTGCGGATGTCGTCGATGATCACAAGATCAAGATGGATGCAATGCGCTTGAAGATTAGAAAGATTAGAAAATATGCCATTCATACCGAGGCTTGGTATCATTATGCCGTTGGATCAGTTGTTACCTTGGTTGCGATTATGATCGCATTTGTTTTTGCATTGAAATGTTTTACATAGTTTCAATGTATGGTTTAATTAATTTAGATGCTCTTCAGAGCTTTATGTTGTTCTGTAATGATTTTCGCTTGAAGATGAGAACTATGTATGTACTTTGGTTTTAATGTGATGATGAACTTCTATTAATTTGGTCACTTAATTATCTATTCATGATGTTCTGTAATGATTTTTGACACACTTAATTCTGTATAATGCACGCAGATGAACCAGCAATGGATGTATGGTAACAGACACACCTCCGAGTACATTAAGGGTGTGCATGATTTTCTTGAAGTGGTTGAGGCAAACAAGCAGAATGGTTTTATGTGTTGTCCATGCCCTATATGTGGAAATACGAAGTCTTACTCTGACCAGAAAATCCTTCACACCCACCTGCTTTACAAGGGTTTCATACCACACTATAATGTTTGGACGAGGCATGGAGAAATAGGGGTTATGATGGAAGATGGCAAAGAAGAAGAGTACGATGACAACTATGTGCCCCCTGAATACGGTGATGCTACTGAACATCAAGAGGAACCAGACGATGTGCATGATGATGCTGCAACGGGCGAAGCTGCTGAAGATCAAGAGGAACCAGACGATGTGCCCGATGATGATGATCTCCGTCGGGTCGTTGTCGATGCAAGGACGCAATGCGAAAGTCAAAAGGAGAAGCTAAAGTTCTATCGCATGTTAGAGGATCACAAAAAAGGGTTGTACCCCAATTGCGAAGATGGCAACACAAAGCTCGGTACCATACTGGAATTGCTGCAGTGGAAGGCAGATAATGTTGTGCCAGACAAAGGATTTGAGAAGCTACTGAAAATATTGAAGAAGAAGCTTCCAAAGGATAACGAATTGCCGGACAGTACATACGCAACAAAGAAGGTCATATGCCCTCTAGGATTGGAGGTGCAGAAGATACATGCATGCCCTAATGACTGCATCCTCTACCGCGGTGCATACAAGGATCTAAACACATGCCCGGTATGCGGTGCATTACAGTATAATATCAGACGAGATGACCCTGGTGATCTTGACGGCGAGCCCCCCAGGAAGAGGGTTCCTGCGAAGGTGATGTGGTATTCTCCTATAATACCACGGTTGAAACGTCTGTTCAGAAATGGAGAGCATGCCAAGTTGATGCGATGGCACAGTGAGGACCGTAATAAAGACGAGAAGTTGAGAGCAACCGCTGACGGGTCGTAGTGGAGAAAAATCGAGAGAAAGTACTGGGCTGAGTTTGCACGTGACCCAAGAAACATATGGTTTGCTTTAAGCGTGGATGGCATTAATCCTTTCGGGGAGCAGAGCAGCAATCACAGCACCTGGCCCGTGACTCTATGTATGTATAATCTTCCTCCTTGGATGTGCATGAAGCGGAAGTTCATTATGATGTCAGTTCTCATCCAAGGCCCTAAGCAACCCGGCAATGACATTGATGTGTACCTAAGGCCATTAGTTGAAGAACTTTTACAACTGTGGAATGGAAATGGTGTACGTACGTGGGATGAGCACAAACAGGAGGAATTTGACCTAAAGGCGTTGCTATTCGTGACCATCAATGATTGGCCCGCTCTCAGTAACCTTTCTGGACAGACAAACAAGGGATACCATGCATGCACGCACTGTTTAGTTGACACCAAAAGTATATACCTGGGAAGCTGCACGAAGAATGTGTACCTGGGCCATCATCGATTTCTTCCGACCAACCATCAATATCGAAAGAAAGGCAAGCATTTCAAAGGCGAGGCAGATCACCAGAAGAATCCCGCCATGCGTACCGGTGATCACGTACTTGCTATGGTCAATGATTTACACATAATCTTTGGAAAGGGTCCCGACAGACTAGTTGTTCCGAGTGACGCTGGGGGACACACACCCATGTGGAAGAAGAAATCTATATTTTGGGACCTACCCTACTGGAAAGACCTAGAGGTCCGCTCTTTGATCGACGTGATGCACGTGACGAAGAACCTTTGCATGAACCTGCTAGGCTTCTTGGGCGTGTATGGGAAGACAAAAGATACACCTAAGGCATGGGAGGACATGCAACATTTGCACAAAAAAGACGGCATGCCTCCGAAGCAGTATGAATGTCCTGCCAGCTACGCTCTTACCAAAGAAGAGAAGGAAATATTCTTTGAATGTCTGCTTAGTATGAAGGTCCCGACTGGCTTCTCGTCGAATATAAAGGGAATAATAAATATGGCAGAGAAAAAGTTTCAGAACCTAAAATCTCATGACTGCCACGTGATTATGACGTAACTGCTTCCGGTTGCATTGAGGGGGCTTCTACCGGAAAACATCTGATTAGGCATTGTGAAGCTATGTGCATTCCTCAATGCAATCTCTCAGAAGGTGATCGATCCAGAAATCATACCAAGGCTAAGGAGTGATGTGGCGCAATGTCTTGTCAGTTTCCAGCTGGTGTTCCCACCATCCTTCTTCAATATCATGATAGGAAGAAAAGAGTGTACAAGGAGGGTGGTGCGCTAGAGCGCTAAGTACACAGGGATGGCTTAGCCGCTAGCACGAGCATGATAGAGGTTGGGTGTGCTCAGCCCCAGAACAAAAATCAGGCGTCTATGGTGCTATGATAGCTAACCCAGTCGCTCCTGCCTTGATCCAAGAGCGCCTTTCTTCGCGGATCTCATGGCACAGCTGTGTGGCAGAGGGGGTGCCGTTGTCAAACATGCAATGGTTGTGATGCCTGCAAATAGACCAAACGGTGAGGAAGATGAGTGAGGAGAGGCCTTTCCGGTGAGCCGCCGGGGCATTGGCCGATGTGGAGTGCCACCAGTCCAGGAACCAAGAGCCGGCGGTCGGCGCGTGAACTTGAGGGGTGCACCAATCCAGACAGCGCTGCCAGATTTGCCTCGAGAAGGGGCAGCCCCTCGGGAGGTGCTCCATGGACTCCATCTCCTGGTCGCAAAGGAGACAGAGGGCGTGATGCGGGAGACTGTGGTGGGCCAGGCGCGCGGTGGTCCAGCACCGGCCTTGGAGATCCAGCCATGCAAAGAAATTGATCCGAAGGGGGGCCCATGATCTCCAGGTCAGCTGCCAGTGTGGTGCACGGATGGAACCAGTGAATAAAGCACCATAGCAAGACTTGGCGGAGTAACAGCCATTGGTAGTCCAGCGCCAGCGCAAGCGGTCTGGCTCGTCGGAGAGGGTGGCATGCTGAAGGCGGCGCCAGAGATCGATGTATTGAACCATGGCCACCGGAGAGAGAGAGCACCTCTGATGTCGCGGATCTAGGCGCGGAGGTGGAGGCCGTCAGCGACGGAGCAGGAACGGCGTCACCGGCGGGGGACTAGGGAGGCGAGGGTTGGCGCGATCTCGGCGATGGAGTGGCCATCCACCCAATGATCCTCCCAAAAGAGGCAGGAGCGCCCGTCACCCACCATCCAGGACATCGAGGCACGAAAGACAGCGCGAGCCTCCGGGTCGTCGGGCAGCTTGAGGTGTCGCCAAGGGCGCGATGAATCCGTGCGCTGGAGCCAGCAGCATCGTGTGCGCAGCGTGATGCCAAAACACTGAAGATCTAGGATGCCGAGACCGCCGAACTCGAGAGGCCGACAGACCTTTTGCCAGCTAAGCAGGCAATGCCCACCATTGACCTCGTGGCGCCCGTGCCAAAGGAAGTCCCTGATGATGCAGTTAATGCACTTGAGGACTTGTTGGCAGATCGCCATTGCCATGAGAAGATGAGACGGCATCGTGGCGAGCACATGCCTCACTAGGGCTAGGCGCTCTCCCCTGGAAAGCATGGTGGCGCGCCAAGTGGAGAGCTTCTTGACCAGGCGGTCCACAAGGGGTTGGAGAGCCGAAGCTGGGACCTTCCGCACCGAGAGGGGGAGGCCCAGGTAGGAGATGGGGAAGTTGGCGATGGGGCATGACAGCACGGCAGCTATGCAGGTCGTCTCCTCGTCGTTGCAGTGAATAGGGGTGGCGGAGCACTTGGCAAAATTTGTGTGGAGTCTCGATGCCTACCCGAAAGCTTGCAGGATGGCGTGCACCACCCTCAGCTCGGTCCTATCCAGATGGCAGAAGATGACGACATCATCAGCATAGAGGGACACGCTGGGGGCGATGTGGCATGGGGTGAGGCGCCGAAGGATGCTCAAATCCGTGGCATGATGCAGGAGGGAGTTGAGGACATCGATCACCAAGGTGAAGAGCATGGGAGATACCGGATCACCCTCACGGAGGCCTTTCACGTGAGGCGTGTAGTGGTCGTGCCCTCCATTGACAAGGACGCGCGTGGTGGCCGTGGAGAGCAGGATGGACACCCATTCGCACCAACGACGTCCAAAGCCAAGGTGCTGCAGCACCTCGAGGAGAAAGGGCCAGGACACGGCGCTGAAGGCGCGGGCGATGTCTAACTTGAGCAGCACGCGGTTGGCCTTGGAGTGATGGAGATGCCGAGCCGTCTGTTGGACAAGAAGGAAGTTGTCGTGGATGCAACAGCCGGAGATGAAGGTGCTCTGACTTGAAGAAACCAGCTCGTTGAGGCGGGGAGCGAGCCTTAGAGAAAGCACCTTGGCGACGAGCTTGGCAACGAGATGTATCAAGCTAATGGGTTGGTAATCGCCTAAGGCGGCCACGTCTGCACGCTTGGGCAACAGGGTAATGAAGGCCTCTTTCAAGAAGTGAAAGCCATGCCCGTTCATGTGGTAGAGCTTGTCGAAAGCCTCCATGAAGTCGCTGTTGACCACGTTCCAACAGCTGTGAAGGAATTCGGCTGAGAAGCCGTCCGGACCCGGTGATTTGCCGGTGGGTAGCTGCTTGACGGCGTGCCAGACCTCGTCCTCGGCGAAGGGCAGCTCGAGCGAGGAGAGATTGAAAGATCTGGGGTCGATGGCGTCAAGGTCCAGAGAGAATTCACGCGGGTCAGCGGTGCTGATGATAGCCGAGAAGTGGTGGTAGGCGGTCTCGACCATGGTCTCCTCGTCAAAGGTGGTGCTGTCACCGGCTCGGAGCGAGAGGATGCGTGTGCACTGCTTGCGGTGCGAGGCCTGGATGCGCAGGAAGGCCGAGGAGGCCTCGCTGTCGCGGAGCCATGCCAGGCGGACGCGCTGGCGCATGATGGTACGCTCCAAAGAGGCCAACCCTAGATAGGCGCCCTTGAGCCGTCGACGGAGCCAAGCCTCCTGGGCAGAGAGCGGCCGAAAATCTTGCTCCGCATCAAGTCGATCGATGAGCTCCCGGGCCACCATCAGTTGCAGCGAGACATCATCGATGGATTTGGTGCTCCAACTTTGCAGCCGTCGAGCGGTGACCCAACGGAGGTCGAAGATACAGCGGAGGGGGTCAGGGTCGGGCTTAACGGAGGACCATGCCTCGGAAATGACCTGTTGGAAGCGTGGCATCTTCGGCCAGAATTTCTCAAAGCGAAATCGGTGCGCCCCCGGACAACGCGGGGCGCGATCCACCATGAGCGGGCAGTGATCAGAGGTAGCTAATGACAAGCACCGAAGAAGGCATCTTGGGTGGGCGGACTCCCAGGAAGTGGTGCAGAGGACGCGGTCGATGCGGACAAGGGTGGGTTTGTCACGCTCGCTCGACCATGTGTAGCGCCTCCCGTGAAGGTACAGATCACGCAACTCCATATCAGCCATGAAGCGGGGGAATCACCGGATGAGGCGCATGTTGAGACGAGAGTTGTTCTTGTCCGCCGCGGCCGCGATCATGTTGAAGTCTCCACCGATGATCCATGGGCTGGCACAGAGGGCATGAACATCCTGAAGATCTTGCAGGAAGAGGAGCTTGTCGTCGTCGGACTGAGGCTCGTACATGCCTGTTAGCCACCAAGGGCTATCTCCGGACAGAGAAGAGACCGTGGCGGTGATGTGGTGCGCGCCATAGATCGGGTTGGACACCACGATATCCGTGCTACGCCATGCAAGAAGTGTTGGGGAACGTAGCAGAAATTCAAAATTTTCCTACGTGTCACCAAGATCTATCTATGGAGAAACCAGCAACGAGGGGAAGGAGAGTGCATCTACATACCCTTGTAGATCGCTAAGAGGAAGCGTTCAAGAGAACGGGGTTGAAGGAGTCGTACTCGTCGTGATCCAAATCACCGGAGATCCTAGTGTCGAACGGACGGCACCTCCGCGTTCAACACACGTACAGCCCGGTGACATCTCCCATGCCTTTATCCAGCAAGGAGAGAGGGAGAGGTTGAGGAAGACTCCGTCCAGCAGCAGCACAACGGCGTGGTGGTGGTGGAGGAGCGTGGCAATCCTACAGGGCTTCGCCAAGCACCGCGGGAGAGGAGGAGTACTTGGGAGAGGGGGAGGGCTGCGCCAGAACTATTTGTGAACCTGCCCTCCCACCCCCCACATATATATAGGGGCAAGGGAGAGGGGGCCGGCCCCCTCAGATCCAATCTGAGGAGGGGGCGGCGGCCAGGGGGGTTGCCTTGCCCCCCCAAGGCAAGGGGGCGCCCCCCTTTAGGGTTTCCCCCAAGCCCTAGGCGCCTTGGGCCTTGGTGGGGGGCGCACCAGCCCACCTGGGGCTGGTCCCCTCCCACACTTGGCCCATGCAGCCCTTTGGGGCCGATGGCCCTGTTGGGGAACGTTGCAGAAAATTAAAAAATTTCCTACGGTTTCACCAAGATCCATCTATGAGTTCATCTAAGCAACGAGTCAAGGGAGTGATTTTGCATCTACATACCACTTGTAGATCGAGTGCGGAAGCGTTCAAGGGGATGGTGATGATGGAGTCGTACTCGACGTGATTCGGATCACCGATGACCAAGTGCTGAACGGACAGCACCTCCACGTTCAACACACGTACGGTACGGACGACGTCTCCTCCGTCTTGATCCAGCAAGGAGGAAGGAGAGGTTGAGGAAGACAGCTCCAACGGCAGCACGACGGCGTGGTGTTGTTGGTGCAGCACTACTCCGACAGGGCTTCGCCAAGCACGTACGGAGGAGGAGAGGTGTTGGGGAGGGGAGGGGCTGCGCCTTGGCTTAGGTAATCAGCCCTCCCCTCAACCCTCTATTTATAGGGGAAGGGGCAAGGGGGGCCGGCCCCTCTAGATGGGATCTAGAGGGGGGCGGCGGCCAGGGAGGGGGGACTTGCCCCCCAAGCAAGGGGTGTGCCCCCTCTAGGGTTCCCCCCAAACCCTAGGCGCATGGGCCCAAGGGGGGGTGCGCCCAGCCCTCCAGGGGCTGGCTCCTGCCCCACGCAGCCCATGTGGCCCCCCGGGAGGGGTGGCCCCTCCCGGTGGACCCCCGGAACCCTTCCGATGGCCCCGGTACAATACCGATATGCCCCCGAAACCTTCCGGTGTCCGTATGACAGCTTCCCATATATAAATCTTTACCTCCAGACCATTCCGGAACTCCTCGTGACGTCCGGGATCTCATCCGGGACTCCGAACAACATTCGGTAATCACATACAAGTCTTCCTAATAACCCTAGCGTCACCGAACCTTAAGTGTGTAGACCCTACGGGTTCGGGAGACACGCAGACATGACCGAGACGGCTCTCAGATCAATAACCAACAGCGGGATCTGGATACCCATGTTGGCTCCCACATGCTCCTCGATGATGTCATCGGATGAACCATGATGTCGAGGATTCAAGCAACCCCGTATAGTATTCCCTTTGTCAATCGGTACGTTACAAGCCCGAGACTCGATCGTCGGTATCCCAATACCTCGTTCAGTCTCGTTACCGGCAAGTCACTTTACTCGAACTGTAATGCATGATCCCGTGACCAAACACTTGGTCACTTTGAGCTCATTATAATGATGCATTACCGAGTGGGCCCAGAGATACCTCTCCGTCATACGGAGTGACAAATCCCAGTTTCGATCCGTGTCAACCCAACAGGCACTTTCGGAGATACCTGTAGTGCACCTTTATAGTCACCCAGTTACGTTGTGACGTTTGGTACACCCAAAGCACTCCTACGGTATTCGGGAGTTACACGATCTCATGGTCTAAGGAAGAGATACTTGACATTGAAAAAAGCTCTAGCAAAATGAACTACACGATCTTGTGCTATGCTTAGGATTGGGTCTTGTCTATCACATCATTCTCCTAATGATGTGATCCCGTTGTCAATGACATCTAATGTCCATAGTCAGGAAACCATGACTATATGTTGACCAACGAGCTAGTCAACTAGAGGTTCACTAGGGACATGTTATGGTCTATGTATTCACACGTGTATTACGATTTCCGGATAATACAATTATAGCATGAATAAAAGACAATTATCATGAACAAGGAAATATAATAATAATGCTTTTATTATTGCCTCTAGGGCATATTTCCAACAGTCTCCCACTTGCACTAGATTCAATAATCTAGTTACATTGTGATGAATCGAACACCCATAGAGTTCTGGTGTTGATCATGTTTTGCTCGCGAGAGAGGTTTAGTCAACGGATCTGCGACATTCAGATCCGTATGTACTTTGCAAATATCTATGTCTCCATCTTGAACATTTTCACGGATGGAGTTGAAACGATGCTTGATGTGCCTGGTCTTCTTGTGAAACCTGGGCTCCTTGGCAAGGGCAATAGCTCCCGTGTTGTCACAGAAGAGTTTGATCGGCCCCGACACATTGGGTATGACTCCTAGGTCGGTGATGAACTCCTTCACCCAAATTTCTTCATGCGCTGCCTCCGAGGCTGCCATGTACTCCGCTTCACATGTAGATCCCGCCACAAGCTCTGCTTACAGCTGCACCAGCTTACTGCTCCACCATTCAACATATACACATATCCGGTTTGTGACTTAGAGTCATCCAGATCTGTGTCGAAGCTAGCGTCGATGTAACCCTTTACGACGAGCTCTTCGTCACCTCCATAAACGAGAAACATGTCCTTCGTCCTTTTCAGGTACTTCAGGATATTCTTGACCCCTGTCCAGTGTTCCTTGCCGGGATTACTTTGGTACCTTCCTACCAAACTTACGGCAAGGTTTACATCAGTTCTAGTACACAACATGGCATACATAATAGATCCTATGGCTGAGGCATAGGGGATGACGCTCATCTCTTCTTTATCTTTTGCCGTGGTCGGGCATTGAGCCGAGCTCAATCTCATACCTTGCAATACAGGCAAGAACCCCTTCTTGGACTGATCCATTTTGAACTTCTTCAAAATCTTATCAAGGTATGTGCTTTGTGAAAGACCTATGAGGCGTCTCGATCTATCTCTATAGATCTTGATGCCTAATATATAAGCAGCTTCTCCAAGGTCCTTCATTGAAAAACACTTATTCAAGTACGCCTTAATGCTGTCCAAGAATTCTATATCATTTCCCATCAAAAGTATGTCATCTACATATAATATGAGAAATTCTATAGAGCTCCCACTCACTTTCTTGTAAACGCAGGCTTCTCCATAAGTCTGCATAAACCCAAACGCTTTGATCATTTCATCAAAGCGAATGTTTCAACTCCGAGATGCTTGCACCAGCCCATAAATGGATCGCTAGAGCTTGCATACTTTGTTAGCATTCTTAGGATCGACAAAACCCTCCGGCTGCATCATATACAGTTCTTCCTTAAGATGCCCGTTAAGGAATGTCGTTTTGACGTCCATCTGCCATATCTCATAATCATAGTATGCGGCAATTGCTAACATGATTCGGACGGACTTAAGCTTCGCTACAGGAGAGAAAGTCTCATTGTAGTCAATCCCTTGAACTTGCCGATAACCCTTAGCGACAAGTCGAGCTTTATAGATGGTGACATTACCATCCGCGTCCGTCTTCTTCTTAAAGATCCATTTGTTTTCTATCGCTCGCCGATCATCGGGCAAGTCAGTCAAAGTCCATACTTTGTTTTCATACATGGATTCTATCTTGGATTTCATGGCTTCTAGCCATTTGTTGGAATCTGGGCCCGCCATCGCTTCTTCATAATTCGAAGGTTCACCGTTGTCTAACAACATGATTTCCAGGACAGGGTTGCCGTACCACTCTGGTGCGGAACGTGTCCTTGTGGACCTACGAAGTTCAGTAGCAACTTGATCAGAAGTACCTTGATCATCATCATTAATTTCCTCTCCAGTTGGAGTAGGCATCACAGGAACATTTTCCTGAGCTGCACTACTATCCTGTTCAAGAGGTAGTACTTCATCGAGTTCTACTTTCCTCCCACTTACTTCTTTCGAGAGAAACTCTTTTTCCAGAAAGGATCCGTTCTTGGCAACAAAGATCTTGCCCTCGGATCTTAAGTAGAAGGTATACCCAATGGTTTCTTTAGGGTATCCTATGAAGACGCATTTTTCCGACTTGGGTTCGAGCTTTTCAGGTTGAAGTTTCTTGACATAAGCATCGCATCCCCAAACTTTTAGAAACGACAGCTTAGGTTTCTTCCCAAACCATAATTCATACGGTGTCGTCTCAACGGATTTAGACAGTGCCCTATTTAAAGTGAATGTAGCTGTCTCTAGAGCGTATCCCCAAAATGATAGCGGTAAGTCGGTAAGAGACATCATAGATTGCACCATATCTAATAGAGTGCGATTACGACGTTCGGACACACCATTTCATTGAGGTGTTCCAGGCGGCGTAAGTTGTGAAACGATTCCACATTTTCTTAAGTGTGTACCAAATTTGTGACTTAAATATTCTCCTCCATGATCCGACCGTAAGAAATTTATCTTTCGGTCACGTTGATTCTCTACTTCATTCTGAAATTCCTTGAACTTTTCAAAGGTCTCAGACTTGTGTTTCATAAAGTAGACATACCCATATCTACTCAAGTCATCTGTGAGAGTGAGAACATAACGATATCCTCCGCGAGCCTCAACACTCATTGGACCACACACATCGGTATGTATGATTTCCAACAAGTTGGTTGCTCGCTCCATTGTTCCGGAGAACAGAGTCTTGGTCATTTTGCCCATGAGGCATGGTTCGCATGTGTCAAATGATTCATAATCGAGAGACTCTAAAAGTCCATCAGCATGGAGCTTCTTCATGCGCTTGACACCAATGTGACCAAGGCGGCAGTGCCACAAGTATGTGGGACTATCGTTATCAACTTTACATCTTTTGGTATTCACACTATGAATATGTGTAACACTACGGTCGAGATTCATTAAGAATAAACCATTGACCATCGGGGCATGACCATAAAACATATCTCTCATATAAATAGAACAACCATTATTCTCGGATTTAAATGAGTAGCCATCTCGTATCAAACAAGATCCAGATACAATGTTCATGCTCAAACTTGGCACCAAATAACAATTATTGAGGTTTAAAACTAATCCCGTAGGTAAATGTAGAGGTAGCGTGCCGACGGCGATCACATCGACCTTGGAACCATTCCCGACGCGCATCGTCACCTCGTCCTTCGCCAGTCTCCTCTTATTTCGCAGCTCCTGCTGTGAGTTACAAATATGAGCAACAACACCGGTATCAAATACCCAGGAGTTACTACGAGTACTGGTAAGGTACACATCAATTACATGTATATCAAATGTACCTTTGGTGTTGCCGGCCTTCTTATCCGCTAAGTATTTGGGGCAGTTCCGCTTCCAGTGACCCTTCCCCTTGCAATAAAAGCACTCAGTCTCAGGCTTGGGTCCATTCTTTGACTTCTTCCCGGCAACTGGCTTACCGGGTGCGGCAACATCTTTGCCGTCCTTCTTGAAGTTCTTCTTACCCTTGCCCTTCTTGAACTTAGTGGTCTTATTGACCATCAACACTTGATGTTCTTTCTTGATTTCAACCTCTGCCGACTTCAGCATTGAAAATACTTCAAGAATGGTCTTCACCATCCCCTGCATATTGTAGTTCAGCACAAAGCTCTTGTAGCTTGGTGGGAGCGACTGAAGGATTCTGTCAATGACCGCCTCATCCGGGAGGTTAATGTCCAGCTGGGACAGGCGGTTGTGCAACCCAGACATTTTGAGTATGTGCTCACTGACAGAACTATTTTCCTCCATCTTACAACTATAGAACTTGTCGGAGACTTCATATCTCTCGACCCGGGCATGAGCTTGGAAAACTAGTTTCAGCTCCTCGAACATCTCATATGCTCCGTGTTGCTCAAAACGCTTTTGGAGCCCCGGTTCTAAGCTGTAAAGCATGCCGCACTGAACGAGGGAGTAATCATCAGCATGAGACTGCCAAGCATTCATAATGTCTTGGTTCTCTGGGACGGGAGCGTCACCTAGCGGTCCTTCTAGGACATATTGTTTCCTGGCAGCTATGAGGATGATCCTCAGGTTCCGGGCCCAGTCCGTATAGTTGCTGCCATCATCTTTCAGCTTGGTTTTCTCTAGGAACGTGTTGAAGTTCATGTTGACATGATCGTTGGCCATTTGATCTACAAGACATATTTTGCAAAGGTTTAAGACTAAGTTCATGATAATTAAGTTCATCTAATAAAATTAATATAATGAACTCCCACTCAGATTAGACATCCCTCTAGTCATCTAAGTGTTACACGATCCGAGTCGACTAGGCCGTGTCCGATCATCACGTGAGACGGACTAGTCATCGTCGGTGAACATTCTCACGTTGATCGTATCTTCCATACGACTCGTGTTCGACCTTTCGGTCTTCGTGTTCCGAGGCCATGTCTGTACATGCTAGGCTCGTCAAGTTAACCCTAAGTGTTTTGCATGTGTAAAATTGTCTTACACCCGTTGTATGTGAACGTAAGGATCTATCACACCCGATCATCACGTGGTGCTTCGAAACGACGAACTTTAGCAACGGTGCACAGGTAGGGGAGAACACTTCTTGAAATTTTTGTAAGGGATCATCTTATTTACTACCGTTGTTCTAAGTAAACAAGATGCATAAACATAATAAACATCACATGCAATTATATAATAGTGACATGATATGGCCAATATCATATAGCTCCTTCGATCTCCATCTTCGGGGCTCCATGATCATCTTCGTCACCGGCATGACACCATGATCTCCATCATCATGATCTCCGTCATCGTGTCTTCATGAAGTTGTCACGCCCACGACTACTTCTACTTCTATGGCTAACGCGTTTAGCAACAAAGTAAAGTAATTTACATGGCGTTCTTCAATGACACGCAGGTCATACAAAAATAAAGACAACTCCTATGGCTCTTGCCGGTTGTCATACTCATCGACATGCAAGTCGTGATTCCTATTACAAGAACATGATCTCATACATCACAATATATCATTCATCATTCATCACAACTTCTGGCCATATCACATCACAAGACAATTGCTGCAAAAACAAGTTAGATGTCCTCTAATTGTTGTTGCATCTTTTACGTGGCTGCAATTGGGTTCTAGCAAGAACGTTTTCTTACCTACGAATAACCACAACGTGATCTTGTCAACTTCTATTTACCCTTCATAAGGACCCTTTTCATCGAATCCGCTCCAACTAAAGTGGGAGAGACAGACACCCGTCAGCCACCTTATGCAACTAGTGCATGTCAGTCGGTGGAACCGGTCTCACGTAAGCGTACGTGTAAGGTTGGTCTGGGCCGCTTCATCCCACAATACCGCTGAAGCAAGATAAGACTAGTAGCGGCAAGCAGGTTGACAAGATCTACACCCACAACAAAATTGTGTTCTACTCGTGCAATAGAGAACTACGCATAGACCTAGCTCATGATGCCACTGTTGGGGAACGTTGCAGAAAATTAAAAATTTTCCTACGGTTTCACCAAGATCCATCTATGAGTTCATCTAAGCAACGAGTCAAAGGAGTGAGTTTGCATCTACATACCACTTGTAGATCGAGTGCGGAAGCGTTCAAGGGGATGGTGATGATGGAGTCGTACTCGACGTGATTCGGATCACCGATGACCAAGTGCTGAACGGACAGCACCTCCACATTCAACACACGTATGGTACGGACGACGTCTCATCCGTCTTGATCCAGCAAGGAGGAAGGAGAGGTTGAGGAAGACAGCTCCAACGGCAGCACGACCGCGTGGTGTTGTTGGTGCAGCAGTACTCCGACAGGGCTTCGCCAAGCACGTACGGAGGAGGAGAGGTATTGGGGAGGGGAGGGGCTGTGCCTTGGCTTAGGTAATCATCCCTCCCCTCACCCCTCTATTTATAGGGGAAGGGGCAAGGGGGGCCGGCCCCTCTAGATGGGATCTAGAGGGGGGGCGGCGGCCAGGGAGGGGGGACTTGCCCCCTAAGCAAGGGGGGCGGCCCCTCTAGGGTTCCCCCACAAACCCTAGGCGCATGGGCCCAAGGGGGGGGCGAGCCCAGCCCTCCAGGGGCTGGCTCCTGCCCCACGCAGCCCATGTGGCCCCCCGGGAGGGGTGGCCCCTCCCGGTGGACCCCCGGAACCCTTCCGGTGGCCCCGGTACAATACCGATATGCCCCCGAAACCTTCCGGTGTCCGTATGACAGCTTCCCATATATAAATCTTTACCTCCGGACCATTCCGGAACTCCTCGTGATGTCTGGGATCTCATCCGGGACTCTGAACAACATTCGGTAATCACATACAAGTCTTCCTAATAACCCTAGCGTCACCGAACCTTAAGTGTGTAGACCCTACGGGTTCGGGAGACACGCAGACATGACCGAGACGGCTCTCAGATCAATAACCAACAGCGGGATTTGGATACCCATGTTGGCTCCCACATGCTCCTCGATGATGTCATCGGATGAACCACGATGTCGAGGATTCAAGCAACCCCGTATAGTATTCCCTTTGTCAATCGGTATGCTACAAGCCCGAGACTCGATCGTCGGTATCCCAATACCTCGTTCAGTCTCGTTACCGGCAAGTCACTTTACTCGAACCGTAAAGCATGATCCCATGACCAAACACTTGGTCACTTTGAGCTCATTATGATGATGCATTACCGAGTGGGCCCAGAGATACCTCTCCGTCATACGGAGTGACAAATCCCAGTTTCAATCCATGTCAACCCAATAGGCACTTTCGGAGATACCTGTAGTGCACCTTTATAGTCACCCAGTTACGTTATGACGTTTGGTACACCCAAAGCACTCCTACGGTATCCGGGAGTTACACGATCTCATGGTCTAAGGAAGAGATACTTGACATTGAAAAAAGCTCTAGCAAAATGAACTACATGATCTTGTGCTATGCTTAGGATTGGGTCTTGTCCATCATATCATTCTCCTAATGATGTGATCCCGTTGTCAATGACATCTAATGTCCATAGTCAGGAAACCATGACTATCTGTTGACCAACGAGCTAGTCAACTAGAGGCTCACTAGGGACATGTTATGGTCTATGTATTCACACGTGTATTACGATTTCCGGATAATACAATTATAGCATGAATAAAAGACAATTATCATGAACAAGGAAATATAATAATAATGCTTTTATTATTGCCTCTAGGGCATATTTCCAACAGGCCCCGCTTGGTGGACCCCCGGGACCCTCCCGGTGGTCCCGGTACGTTACCGATAAAACCCAAAACTTTTCCGGTGACCAAAACATGACTTCCCATATATAAATCTTTACCTCCGGACCATTTCGGAACTCCTCGTGACATCCGGTATCTCATCCGGGACTCCGAACAACATTTGGTAACCACATACAAACATCCTTTATAACCCTAGCATCATCGAACCTTAAGTGTGTAGACCCTACGGGTTCGGGAACCATGCAGACATGACTGAGATGTTCTCCGGTCAATAACCAACAGCGGGATCTGGATACCCATGTTGGCTCCCACCTATTCCACAATGATCTCATCGGATGAACCACGATGTCAAGGACTCAATCAATCCCGTATACAATTCCCTTTGTCTAGCGGTATTGCACTTGCCCGAGATTCGATCGTCGGTATGCCGATACCTTGTTCAATCTCGTTACCGGCAAGTCTCTTTACTCGTTCCGTA
Organism: Triticum dicoccoides; assembly: GCF_002162155.2. NCBI lineage: Eukaryota > Viridiplantae > Streptophyta > Magnoliopsida > Poales > Poaceae > Triticum > Triticum dicoccoides. Next base: position 653,409,404 of record NC_041385.1, read on the forward strand.
ACACATCATCCCGTGATAAACCCCTTGGTCACATTGTGCACATTATGATGATGTCCTACCGAGTGGGCCCAGAGATACCTCTCCGTCAACCGGAGTGACAAATCCTAGTCTCGATTCGTGCCAACCCAACAGACACTTTCAGAGATACCTGTAGTGCACCTTTATAGCCACCCAGTTATGTTGTGACGTTTGGTACACCCAAAGCATTCCTACGGTATCCGGGAGTTGCACAATCTCATGGTCTAAGGAAATGATACTTGACATTAGAAAAGCTTTAGCATACGAACTACATGATCTTTGTGCTAGGCTTAGGATTGGGTCTTGTCCATCACATCATTCTCCTAATGATGTGATCCCGTTATCAACGACATCCAATGTCCATGGTCAGGAAACCGTGACCATCTATTGATCAACGAGCTAGTCAACTAGAGGCTTACTAGGGACATGGTGTTGTCTATGTATCCACACATGTATCTGAGTTTCCTATCAATACAATTATAGCATGGATAATAAACGATTATCATGAACAAGGAAATATAATAATAACTAATTTATTATTGCCTCTAGGGCATATTTCCAACAGTCTCCCACTTGCACTAGAGTCAATAATCTAGTTCACATCGCCATGTGATTAACACTGATAGGTCACATCGCCATGTGACCAACATCCAAAGAGTTTACTAGTGTCACTAAACTAGTTCACATCACCATGTGATTAAGACTCAATGAGTTCTTGGGTTTGATCATGTTTTGCTTGTGAGAGAGGTTTTAGTCAATGGGTCTGCAACATTCAGATCCGTTCGTACTTCGCAATTCTCTATGTCATATTGTAAATGCTGCTTCCATGCTCCACTTGGAGCTATTCCAAATGGTTGCTCCACTATACGTATCCGGTTTGCTACTCAGAGTCATTCGGATAGGTGTTAAAGCTTGCATCGATGTAACCCTTTATGCCGAACTCTTTATCACCTCCATAAACGAGAAACATGTCCTTTATTTACTCCAAGGACAATTTTGACCAATGTCCAATGACCCATTCCTGGATCATTCTTGTACCCCTTGACTGACTCATGGCAAGGCACACTTCCGGTGCGGTACACAACATAGCATAGTATAGAGCCTACGTCTGAAGCACAGGGGACGACCTTCGTCCTTTCTCTCTCTTCTGCCGTGGTCGAGCTTTAACTCTTAACTTCATACCTTACAACTCAGGCAAGAACTCCTTCTTTGACTGATCCATCTTGAAAACCTTCAAGATCATGTCAAGGTATGTGCTCATTTGAAAGTACCATTGAGCGGTTTTTGATCTATCCTCATAGATCTTGATGCTCAATGTTCAAGCAGCTTAATCCAGGTTCTCTATTGAAAAACACTTTTCAAATAACCCTATATGCTTTCCAGAAATTCTAGATCATTTCTGATCAACAATATGTCAACAACATATACTCATCAGAAATTCTATAGTGCTCCCACTCACTTCTTTGGAAATACAAGTTTCTCATAAACTTTGTATAAACCCAAAATCTTTGATCATCTCATCAAAGCGTACATTCCAACTCTGAGATGCCTACTCCAGTCCTTAGAAGGATTGCTAGAGATTTGCATATTTGTTAGTGTTCTTCAGGATTGACAAAACCTTCTGGTTGTATCACATACAACCTTTCCTCAAGGATATCATCGAGGAAACAATGTTTTGACATCCATTTGGCAGATTTCATATATGCAGCTAATGCTAACATGATTCCGACGAACTTAAGCATCGCTACGGATGAGAAAATCTCATTGTAGTCAACTCCTTGAACTTGTGAAAAAGTCTTCCCCACAAGTCGAGCTTCATAGACGGTGACATTACCGTCCACGTTCGTCTTCTTCTTAAAGATCCATTTATCTAAATGGCTTGCCGATCATCGGGCAAGTCCACCAAAGTCCATGCTTTGTTTTAATACATGGATCCTATCTCGGATTTCATGGCTTCTAACCATTTATCGGAATATGGGCCCACCATCGCTTCTCCATAGCTCGTAGATTCATTGTTGTCTAGCAACATGACCTTCAAGACAGGATTACTGTACCACTCTGAAGTAGTACACATCCTTGTCACCCTATGAGGTACTGTAGTGACTTGATCCAAAACTTCATGATCACTATCATAAGCTTCTATTTCAATTGGTGTAGGCGCCACAGGAACAACTTCCTGTGCCCTGCTACACACTAGTTGAAGGGACGGTTCAATAACCTCATCAAGTCTCCACCATCCTCCCACTCAATTCTTTCGAGAGAAACTTTTCCTCGAGAAAGGACCCGATTCAAGAAACAATCCCTATTGCTTTCGGAACTGAATTAGGAGGTATACCCGACTGTTTTGGGTGTCCTATGAAGATGTATTTTATCCGCTTTGGGTTCGAGCTTATCAACCTGAAACTTTTTCACATAAGCGTCGCAGGCCCAAACTTTTAAGAAACGACAACTTAGGTTTCTCCAAACCATAGTTCAAACATGTCGTCTCAAGCGGAATTACGTGGTGCCCTATTAAAGTGAGTGCGGTTGTCTCTAATGCCTAACCCATGAACGATAGTGGTAATTCGATAAGAGACATCATGGTACGCACCATATCCAATAGGGTGCAACTATGATGTTCGAACACACCATCACACTATGGTGTTCCAGGCGGTATTAATTATGAAATAATTTCCACAATGTCTTAATTACATGCCAAAGCTCATAACTCAGATACTCATCTCTATGATCATATCATAGACATTTTATCCTCTTGTCACGACGATCTTCAACTTCACTCTGAAATTACTTGAACCATTCAATAATTCAGACTTGTGTTTGATCAAGTAAATACACTCAGTATCTACTCAAATCATCCGTGAAGTAAGAACATAACGATATCCACTGTGTGCCTTAGCACTCATTGGACTGCACACCTCAAGATGTATTACTTCCAACAAGTTGCTTTCTTGTTCCATTTTACTGAAAATGAGGCTTTCAGTCATCTTTCCCATGTGGTATGATTTGCATGTATCAAGTGATTCAAAATCAAGTGAGTCCAAACGGTCCATTTGCATGGAGTTTCTTCATGCATATACACCAATAGACATGGTTCACATGTCTCAAACTTTTCAAAAACGAGTGAGTCCAAAGATCCATCAACATGGAGCTTCTTCATGCGTTTTTACATCAATATGACTTACATGGCAGTGCCACAAGTAAGTGGTACTATCATTACTATCTTATATCTTTTGGCATGAACATGTGTATCATTACGATCGAGATTCAATAAACCATTCATTTTAGGTGCAAGACCATTGAAGGTATTATTCAAATAGACAGAGTAACCATTATTCTCCTTAAATGAATAACCATATTGCAATAGACATAATCCAACCATGTCTATGCTCAACGCAAACACCAAATAACAATTATTTAGGTTTAACAGCAATCTCGATGGTAGAGGGAGCGTGTGATGCTTGATCACATCAACCTTGGAAACACTTCCAGCACATATTGTCAGCTCACCTTTAGCTAGTCTCCGTTTATTTCGTAGCTTTTATTTCGAGTTACTAACACTTAGCAACCGAACCTGTATCTAATACCCTGGTGCTACTAGGAGTACTAGTAAAGTACACATTAACATAATGTATATCAATTATACTTCCGTCGACCTTGCCTGCCTTCTTATCTACCAAGTATCTAGGGTGGTTCTGCTTTAGTGTCCGTTCCTCTCATTATAGAAGCACTTAGTCTCGGGTTTGGGTTCAACCTTGGGTCTTCACTAGAGAAGCAACTGTTTTGCCATTTAATGAAGCATCCCTTCTTGCCCTTGCCCTTCTTGAAACTAGTGGTTTTACTAACCATCAACAATTGATGCTCCTACTTGACTTCTACTTTCGCGGTGTCAAACATCGCGAATAGTTCAAGGATCATCATATCTATCCCTGATATATTACAGTTCATCACGAAGCTCTAGTAGCTTGGTGGCAATGACTTTGGAGAAACATCATTGTCTCATCTGGAAGATCAACTCCCACTCGATTCAAGTGATTGTTGTACTCAGACAATCTGAGCACAAGCTCAACGTTGAGCTTTTCTCCCTTAGTTTGCAGGCTAAGAAAATCGTCGGAGGTCTTATACCTCTTGACGTGGGCACGAGCCTGAAATCCCAATTTCAGCCCTCGAAACATCTCACATGTTCCTCGACGTTTCGGAATCGGCTTTGGTGCCTCATCTCTAAACCGTTTAACTGAACTATCACGTAGTTATCAAAACGTGTATGTCAAATGTTCGCAACATCCACAGACGATGTTCGAGGTTCAGCACACCGAGCGGTGCATTAAGGACATAGGCCTTCTACGAGGCAACGAGGACAATCCTCAGTTTACGGACCCAGTCCGCATAATTTCTACTATCAACTTTCAACTAAATTTTTTCTCTAGGAACGTATCTAAAACAGTAGAACTAAAGCGCGGGTTATGACATAATTTGCAAAGATATTTTTGACTATGTTCAGGATAATTAAGTTCATCTAATGAACTCCAACTCAGATAGACATCCCTCTAGTCATCTAAGTGATTACATGATCCGAGTCAACTAGGCCGTGTCCGATCATCACGTGAGACGGACTAGTCATCATCGGTGAACATCTTCATGTTGATCGTATCTACTATACGACTCATGCTCGACCTTTCGGTCTATTGTGTTCCGAGGCCATGTCTGTACATGCTAGGCTCGTCAAGTTAACCTAAGTGTTTCGCGTGTGTAAATCTGGCTTACACCTGTTGTATGCGAACATAAGAATCTATCACACCCGATCATCATGTGGTGCTTCGAAACGACGAAATTTCGCAACGGTGCACAGTTAGGGGGAACACTTTCTTGAAATTTTAATGAGGGATCATCTTATTTACTATCGTCGTTCTAAGCAAATAAGATGTAGAAACATGATAAACATCACATGCAATCAAAATAGTGACATGATATGGCCAATATCATTTTTCTCCTTTTGATCTCCATCTTCGGGCCTCCATGATCATCATCGTCACCGGCATGACACCATGATCTCCATCATCATGATCTCCATCATCGTGTCTCCATGAAGTTGTCTCGCCAACTTATTACTTCTACTACTATGGCTACCGGTTAGCAATAAAGTAAAGTAATTACATGGCGTTGTTCAATGACACGCAGGTCATACAATAAATAAAGACAACTCCTATGGCTCCTGCCGGTTGTCATACTCATCGACATGCAAGTCGTGATTCCTATTACAAGAACATGATCAATCTCATACATCACATATCATTCATCACATTCTTCTTGGTCATATCACATCACATAGCATACCCTGCAAAAACAAGTTAGACGTCCTCTAATTGTTGTTTGCATGTTTTACGTGGCTGCTATGGGTTTCTAGCAAGAACGTTTCTTACCTACGCAAAACCACAACGTGATATGCCAATTGCTATTTACCCTTCATAAGGACCCATTTCATCGAATCCGTTCCGACTAAAGTGGGAGAGACTGGCACCCGCTAGCCACCTTATGCACCAAGTGCATGTCAATTGGTGGAACCTGTCTCACGTAAGTGTACGTGTAAGGTCGGTCCGGGCCGCTTCATCCCACAATACCGTCAAAACAATATTTGACTAGTAACGGTAAGCATATTGAACAAAATCAACGCCCACAACTACTTTGTGTTCTACTCGTGCAAAGAATCTACGCAATAGACCTAGCTCATGATGCCACTGTTGGGGAACGTAGCAGAAATTCAAAATTTTCCTACGTGTCACCAAGATCTATCTATGGAGAAACTAGCAACGAGGGGAAGGAGAGTGCATCTACATACCCTTGTAGATCGCTAAGCGGAAGCATCCAAGAGAACGGGGTTGAAGGAGTCGTACTCGTTGTGATCCAAATCACCGGAGATCCTAGTGCCGAACGGACGGACCTCCGCGTTCAACACACGTACAGCCCGGTGACGTATCCCATGCCTTGATCCAGCAAGGAGAGAGGGAGAGGTTGAGTAAGACTCTGTCCAGCAGCAGCATAATGGCGTGGTGGTGATGGAGGAGCGTGGCAATCCTGTAGGGCTTCGCCAAGCACCGCGGGAGAGGAGGAGTACTTGGGAGAGGGGGAGGGCTGCGCCAGAACTTGGGTGGGGCTGCCCTCCCAACCCCCAAATATATATAGGGGCAAAGGAGAGGGGGGCCGGCTCCCTCAGATCCAATCTGAGGAGGGGGTGGCGGCCAGGGGGGTTGCCTTGCCCCTCAAGGCAAGGGGTGCGCCCCCTTTTAAGGTTTCCCCCAAGCCCTAGGCGCCTTGGGCCTTGGTGGGGGGGCGCACCAGCCCACCTGGGGCTGGTCCCCTCCCACACTTGGCCCATGCAGCCCTCTGGGCCAGTGGCCCCACTTGGTGGACCCCCGGGACCCTCCCGGTGGTCCCAGTACATTACCGATAGCACCCGGAACTTTTCCGGTGACCAAAACAGGACTTCCCATATATAAATCTTTACCTCCGGACCATTCCGGAACTCCTCATGACGTCCGGGATCTCATCCGGGACTCCGAACAACATTCGGTAACCACATACAAACTTCCTTTATAACCCTAGCGTCATCGAACCTTAAGTGTGTAGACCCTACGGGTTCGGGAACCATGCAGACATGACCGAGACGTTCTCCGGTCAATAACCAACAGCGGGGTCTGGAAGCCCATGTTGGCTCCCACATGTTCCACGATGATCTCATCGGATGAACCACGATGTCAAGGACTCAATCAATCCCGTATACAATTCCCTTTGTCTAGCGGTATTGCACTTGCCCGAGATTCGATCGTCGGTATGCCGATACCTTGTTCAATCTCGTTACCGGCAAGTCTCTTTACTCATTCCGTAACACATCATCCCGTGATTAAGCCCTTGGTCACATTGTGCACATTATGATGATGTCCTACCGAGTGGGCCCAGAGATACCTCTCCATCAACCGGAGTGACAAATCCCAATCTCGATTCGTGCCAACCCAACAGACACTTTTGGAGATACCGGTAGTGCACCTTTATAGCCACCCAGTTACGTTGTGACGTTTGGTACACCCAAAGCATTCCTACAGTATCCGGGTGTTGCACAATCTCATGGTCTAAGGAAATGATACTTGACATTAGAAAAGCTTTAGCATACGAACTACATGATCTGTGTGCTAGGCTTAGGATTGGGTCTTGTCCATCACATCATTCTCCTAATGATGTGATCCCGTTATCAACGACATCCAATGTCCATGGTCAGGAAACCGTGACCATCTATTGATCAACGAGCTAGTCAACTAGAGGCTTACTAGGGACATGGTGTTGTCTATGTATCCACGCATGTATCTGAGTTTCCTATCAATACAATTATAGCATGGATAATAAACGATTATCATGAACAAGGAAATATAATAATAACTAATTTATTATTGCCTCTAGGGCATATTTCCAACAAGAAGGATGCCACCACACGTGCCCACCCCGGGCAAGAATAAGAAGGCATCGAAGGCCGGGCCCAGTGTCTCCGAGACGAGAGGGGGCGTGAAGAGCTCAAGCTTCGTTTCTTGTAGGCAGACGATGGCCGGGGGTCTGAGGAGATGACACTACGGACGGCAGCATGCTTGGCACCCGAGTTGAGGCCACGGACATTCCAGAAAATAATCTTAGGGTTGCACTCCATAAAACACGAGTTGGATCCCAGGGAGAGAGGCTGGCGGGAGGGATAGCTAAGCCACCGCAATGCCTGGCGAGGACGAGGCGGGGATGGGCAGCGCACCATCTGCGGGGACATCCCACCCGTAAAAGTCAGCGAAAGCCTGCAGGACATCCGGGGCGAGAGGTCGTTTGAATAGCTTGGCATATTTGTCCAATGCGACGGGGTCAACGGCCTCATCGTCTTGTAGGAGGCCCAGGCGCTGCAAGAGAACCCTTTTGGCCTCCGTTTCCGAGTCAAGGCCACGGTCGGCCTTGGCGATTCTGTCGCTCCTGCGCGGGGTGAAGTTGGGTGGCACTTCACGTCTACGACGCCGAGCCAGGGGCAGCACCACCGGGTTCAAACCGCGTTGCACAGATATCACAAAAGCGTTTAGGGCGTCTTGCGGAACCGCTGAGCCAGCCGGAGCTGCGGTGGGGACGTGGTCAGGATCCTGCATGGGCTGCATGGGAACCAAGGCCAGCGATTCACCCACCGGACGAAGAGAGGGGCCCGCCTCGGGGATGGAGCCAGCGCTGTTGCATGCCTGTGACCCCGCCCGCTGGCATGAATAGGAGTTGTGGTAGGCTGCAGAGATTCCGCCAAGAGTACGGATGGCGGGGTCCATGACGATCACATCAGAGAGACAGCCCACCGCTGTCGGGGGGCAGGCCAGAGGCGCGAGGTCGGGCAGCGAGGCAGCGCCCGACAGAGCAGCATCAGCAGGGCCGACGGGCGCGGGTTGACCAATGGAAATCGGCCCGTTATCCACCTCGGCTGGGGGAGACGGCCTCTCATTGGCCGCATGTTGGTCAGCGTCAACCAGCACGGCGACCGAGCGGGTGGGCCTAGGTGAGGGAGACCCGTCCGTGCACTCAGGCGGGCCCGCGTGCTTGGAAACCTCCAAAAGCGGGCCAGTCGCAGGCTCCAAAAGTGGCAGGTCGCCTGTTGCGGGCAGGGGGTAAAGGTCATGCGACATAGCGCGATGGGGCCGGCCGTCCTGGGGAGAGCGGAGGGGTGTGGCCCCAGAATCCCGCCCCAAACACAGGCCGCCGGCGCCGCCGACGAGCGCCCGCCCCGAAGCCGCGCCGCGCAGGGGGAGCACCGCCAAACCCGGAGCCCGGTGGCAAGTCGTGGCGGCGCGGGTAAGGAGGCGGGACGGGCGGAGACGGTGGAGGTGCCTGCCCTTCCTCGCCGGAGCCCGGCTGCGGAGCGAGGGCAGCGGGGAGGCGGTAGTCTTCAGAGCTTGAAATGTGAATGGAGATCGGGAAGCGCAGCAAGGGGCGCCCGAAGTGGAAGACCATACTCGGGTAGGCGTCTTCCAGGCCAGCTTCAGGGACGGGCAGCAGCAGCTCGGAGAGATGAGGAATGGCGTCCGGGTTGAGCGTCCAAGCGAAGAGGCGGAAGGAGGACAAGTCCGACATGTCCAGCGTCTCCGGTGCCAGCTCGTCAATGTCGCAGAATGGGGAGAGCAACGTCTCAGCCGAGGAGCGGTGCCAAGCATGGTCTGGGATGCCCCCCATCTCGATAGAGACATGGAACGTGTGGTGACCGGTTCGCCGCCGGTGATCCTGCACCAAGGTTGCTTCATCAGCCTGAAGCGCGACACCTGGGGGTTGCCCGCGGCGACGCGTGCGTGATCGGCAGCGTCGCGGAAGCGGAGGAGGAACTCATCGGGGCACCGGCGATGGACGGAAAATGCGCCCGCTGGGAGCCAGAATCTATTGCAGAGGAAGGACTGCACCTCGGAGGCGGAGATGCCTGAGCGAGCGCCGGCCGCAATCGCGAGCAAGGCGCGCTGCTCGAGGGCCAGCTCCACGGCGGCGATGGCCGGAGTCCGAGGCAGGAAGCAGACCGCCGCAGCCGGCCTGAGGGAGGGGTGTCCTGACATGGCGGAGGCCTGGGATGCGTAAGATGCCGGTGGGGAGGGCTGAAGCGACGGCCCAGCCGAAGGCGAGGCCAAGCTGAGCGGGATGGCGCGGCGTCGGACAGCTGCATGGAGCCAGACCCGGAGGACGCGGGCCTGGAGACGCCATCGGAGCTGCGAGGGGCGAAGCCAGCCGAGCTGGAGGGTGCAGCGCGGAGGCGCTGGCGGAGGAGGCGGGGCACCGCGGGCGACGTGCCCAAAGTAGCGGCAACGACGGCATTCGGAGTGCCGGTGGGCGGGGTCGGTCCTGCTGCATCGTGCGCGAGACGAGCTCGGTCCTGCTGCATCGTGCGCGAGACGAGCTCGGTCCTGCGGCATCGGGCGTGAGACGAGCGATGGACCACAACTGTGAGAGGACCAGCCAATTGATGGGAGAAGCGCCCGGGCGACGAGGAGATGGGATGAAGGTCGAGACGGCCCGACCAACGGCGAGCCGACGCCGGAGAAGCCGGCCGCTACCGCGGACAGATCCTAGAGCCACCGTGAAGCCGCCACGACACCGAGAGGCCACCACCGAGACCTGCCCACGCCGCCGCCCACGAACGGAGCAGCGGCCACGCTCGACCGCTGCCCAACCCGCGTCACCCGACGACCTCCAATTACCAGAGCCGTCGGGCACGCACTACCAGGGCCACGCGCCGCCGGTCGGCCCCCAACGCCAGATCTGGCCGGATCCGGCAAGAGACCGGCCACGCACCACCTCCCGAGACGGGAGCGACGCAGCCGCCCCGCCGCGCGCGGAACGAAGGGAGCCGGAGTGCCGCCACCAGCAGGCCACCCCGCCGCCCAGCGAGACCGCCGCCGCACCGCTGGATCCTGCGACAACCAGCGCCACCGCTCAAAGGGGCCGCCCCGCGTCGGCGCCTACAAGCGAAGGGGGAAGAGAGGCCCCGCCGCCGCCATGCCCACCGGGCTTTGCCCGACGGAGCTCGCCGGCGGCGGCGGGGGAGAGGGGAGGGAGGCGAGGCGAGGGCCGCGGCAAGAGGGGATCCTCCTCGGTGCGCGCGGGCGCGCCGCGGGAGGAAAGGGGGGAGGAGGGGGAGGGTGAGTGAGGCGGGGGAGGCGCGCCCGACGGCCGGCGGCGGCTGGGGGCGAGGCCGCCGGCGGCGGTGGCGGGTGGGAACCCTAGGCGGAGTCGCGGGAGGACTCGCGGGAGACGCTGTCCGGTTTTCGAGTTCACCACAATCCTTGTGTTTCCTTGTTGATTAGCTCACTGGATGATTGCCAGCGACGACCACCACATCGTCAGTGCTTCGGAGTAGCCATGAAGGTGGGGTGGCGAGCATCGCTCCCATCACGACCATCCTTGTGTTTCCTTGCGCTACAAAGAGGAAATTAGAATAGAGGCAGCACCGCCGCTGCGCGGCAACGAGAGACTGGCAAGATTTATCTTGCCGGCTGAAATCTACCGATTTCGAAGCTAACAGCCCCAGATGAAAACAGTAACACAACTTCAAGTATTAAAAAATGGAAGCGAGTAACCACCAGTCAACTAGACGATAAACATCAGATCCGCACGATCGTACAACCGCGTCCCTCCCACGCGCTACCCACTTCGACAGAGCCACCCACGACCCAGCCTTCTTTCGCGAGGCCCACCACGCGCAACGCATGAGGCCCAGGACAGAAAACACAGCCCCTTTT
>NC_041385.1:653420943-653477367 GCF_002162155.2 Triticum dicoccoides
GTGACTTACCTACCCAAAACCTAGTTTCTTACCACCATCGCAAGAAATAGGCACCTGCCCCGATCTGTTCCCTCCTCTCTCTCCCCGATGCGCCTCCATCGTCGGTGATGTCTACTACACAACCTTCTTCTTGTAGACGTTGTTGGGCCTCCAAGTGCAGAGGTTTGTAGGACAGTAGCAAATTTCCCTCAAGTGGATGACCTAAGATTTATCAATCTGTGGGAGGCGTAGGATGAAGATGGTCTCTGTCAAGCAACCCTGCAACAAAATAACAAAGAGTCTCTTGTGTCCCCAACACACCCAATACAATGATAAATTGTATAGGTGCACTAGTTCGGCGAAGAGATGGTGATACAAGTGCAATATGGATGGTAGATAAAGGTATTTGTAATCTCAAAATATAAAAATAGCAAGGTAAGTAATGATAAAAGTGAGCACAAACGGTATTGCAATGCGTTGAAACAAGGCCTAGGGTTCATACTTTCACTAGTGCAAGTTCTCTCAACAATAATAACATAACTGGATCATATAACTATCCCTCAACATGCAACAAAGAGTCACTCCAAAGACACTAATAGCGGAGAACAAATGAAGAGATTATGGTAGGGTACGAAACCACCTCAAAGTTATCATTTCTGCTCGATCTATTCAAGAGTTCGTAGTAAAATAACACGAAGCTATTCTTTTCGTTCAATCTATCATAGAGTTCATACTAGAATAACACCTTAAGACACAAATCAACCAAAACCCTAATGTCACCTAGATACTCCATTGTCACCTCAAGTATCCGTGGGCATGATTATACGATATGCATCACACAATCTCAGATTCATCTATTCAACCAACACAAAGTACTTCAAAGAGTGCCCCAAAGTTTCTACCGGAGAGTCAAGACGAAAACATGTGCCAACCCTTATGCATAGGTTCATGGGCGGAACCCGCAAGTTGATCACCAAAACATACATCAAGTGGATCACGTGAATATCCCATTGTCACCACAGATAAGCACGGCAAGACATACATCAAGTGTTCTCAAATCATTAAAGACTCAATCCGATAAGATAACTTCAAAGGGAAAACTCAATCCATTACAAGAGAGTAGAGGGGGAGAAACATCATAAGATCCAACTATAATAGCAAAGCTCGCGATACATCAAGATCATGCCATAGAGAGAACACGAGAGAGAGAGAGATCAAACACATAGCTACTGGTACATACCCTCAGCCCCGAGGGTGAACTACTCCCTCCTCGTCATGGAGAGCGTCGGGATGTTGAAGATGGCCACCAGTGAAGGATCCCCCCTCCAGCAGGGTGCCGGAACAGGGTCCCGATTAACTTTTGGTGGCTACAGAGGCTTGCGGCGGCGAAAGTCCCGATCTATCTTCGTTATCGATGTTTTTAGGGTATGTGGGATTATATAGGTGAAAGAAGTCGGCCAGGGGGTGCTCGAGGGGCCCAGGAGACAGGGGGCGCGCCCAGTAGGGGGGGCCTCCTATCTCCTGGCCTCATCGAGGCTCTTCTGACGTGAACTCCTAGTCTCCCGGATCATATTATTTCCAAAAATCACGCTCCCAGAGGTTTCATTCCATTTGGACTCCGTTTGATATCCTTTTCTTCGAAACACTGAAATAGGCAAGAAAACAACAATATGGGTTGGCCCTCCAGTTAGTAGGTTAGTCCCAAAAGTAATATAAAAATGTATAATAAAGCCCATACTCATGCAAAACAGATAATATAATAGCATGGAACATTCAAAAATTATAGATACGTTGAAGACGTATCAAGCATCCCCAAGCTTAATTCCTACTCGTCCTCGAGTAGGTAAATGATAAAAACAGAATTTTTGATGTGGAATGCTACCTAGCATATTTGTCAATGTAATTTCTCTTTATTGTTGCATGAATGTTCAGATCCAAATGATTCAAAATAAAAGTTGATATTGACATAAGAAATAGTAATACTTCAAGCATACTAATAAAGCAATCATGTCTTCTCAAAATAACATGGCTAGAGAAAGTTATCCCTACAAAATCAATTGTCTGGCTGTTGCTCTATCTTCATCACACAAAGTATTTAATCATGCACAACCCCGATGACAAGCCAAGCAATTGTTTCATACTTTAGTAATCTCAAACTTTTTCAATTTTCATGCAATACATGAGCGTGAGCCATGGACATAGCACTATATGTGGAATAGAAGGGTGGTTGTGGAGAAGACAAAAAGGAGAAGATAGTCTCACATCAACTAGGCGTATCAACGGGCTATGGAGATGCCCATTAATAGATATCAATTTGAGTGAGTAGGGATTGCCATGCAACAAATGCACTAGAGCTATAAATGTATGAAAGCTCAACAAAAGAAACTAAGTGGGTGTGCATCCAACTTGCTTGCTCACGAAGACCTAGGGCATTTTGAGGAAGCCCATCATTGGAATATACAAGCCAAGTTCTATAATGAAAAATTCCCACTAGTATATGAAAGTGACAACATACGAGACTCTCTAGCATGAAGACCATGGTGCTATTTCGAAGCACAAGTGTGGAAAAAGAGATAGTAGCATTGTCCCTTCTATCTTTTTCTCTCATTTTTTTCTTTCTTTCTTTTTTTTCTTTTTGGTGGGCTTCTTTGGCCTCTTTTATTTCATGGGCTTCTTTGGCCTCTTTTATTTTTATAAAGTTCGAAGTCTCATCCCGACTTGTGGGGGAATCATAGTCTTCATCATCCTTTCCTCACTGGGACAATGCTCTAATAATGAAAATCATCACACTTTTATTTATCTACAACTCATGATTACAACTTGATACTTAGAACAAGATATGACTCTATATAGATCCCTCCGGCGGTGTATCGGGATATGCAATGAATCAAGAGTGACATGTATGAAAAATTATGAGGTGGCCTTGCCACAAATACGATGTCAACTACATGATCATGCAAAGAGCAATATGACAATGATGATGCATGTCATAATAAATGGAACGGTGGAAAGTTGCATGGCAATATATCTTAGAATGGCTATGAAAATGCCATGATAGGTAGGTATGGTGGCTGTTTTGAGGGAGGATTATGGTGGGTGTATGGCACCGGCAAAAGTTGCGCGGTACAAGAGAGGCTAGCAATGGTGGAAGGGTGAGAGTGCGTATAATCCATGGACTCAACATTAGTCATAAAGAACTCATATACTTATTGCAAAAATCTACAAGCCATTGAAAACAAAGTATTACGTGCATGCTCCTAGGGGGTGATGACCCACAATTATAGGGGATCTATCATAGTCCTTTCGATAAGTAAGAGTGTCGAACCCAACGAGGAGCAGAAGGAAATGATAAGCGGTTTTCAGCAAGGTATTCTCTGCAAGTACTGAAATAAGTGGTAACAGATAGTTTTGTGATAAGATAAATTGTAACGAGCAACAAGTAACAAAATTAAATAAGGTGCAGCAAGGTAGCCCAATCCTTTTTGTAGCCAAGGACAAGCCGGAACAAACTCTTATAATAAGAAAAGCGCTCCCGAGGACACATGGGAATATCGTCAAGCTAGTTTTCATCACGCTCATATGATTCGCGTTTGGTACTTTGATAATTTGATATGTGGGTGGATCGGTGCTTGGGTGCTGTTCTTACTTGAACAAACATCCCACTTATGATTAACCTCTATTGCAAGCATCCGCAACTACAACAAAAGTATTAAGGTAAACCTAACCATAGCATGAAACATATGGATCCAAATCAGCCCCTTACGAAGCAACGCATAAACTAGGGTTCAAGCTTCTGTCACTCTAGCAACCCATCATCTACTTATTACTTCACAATGCCTTCCTCTAGGCCCAAATAATGGTGAAGTGTTATGTAGTCGACGTTCACATAACACCACTAGAGGTTAGACAACATACATCTCATCAAAATATCGAACGAATACCAAATTCACACGACTACTAATAGCAAGACTTCTCCCGTGTCCTCAGGAATAAACGTAACTACTCACAAAGCATATTCATGTTCATAATCAGAGGGGTAATAATATGCATAAAGGATCTGAACATATGATCTTACACCAAGTAAACTAACTAGCATCAACTACAAGGAGTAATCAACACTACTAGCAACCTACTAGCACCAATCCCGGACTTGGAGACAAGAATTGGATACAAGAGATGAACTAGGGTTTGGAGATGAGATGGTGCTGGTGAAGATGTTCATGGAAATTGCCCTCTCCCGATGAGAGGAGCGTTGGTGATGATGATGGCAATGATTTCCCCCTCCCGGAGGGAAGTGTCCCCAGCAGAACAGCTCTGCCAGAGCCCTAGATTGGTTCCGCCAAGGTTCCGCCTCGTGGCGGCAGAGTCTCGTCCCAAAAGGTTGCTTGCCATTTTTTTCTCATTGAGAGACTTCATATAGGAGAAGATGGACGTCGGAGAGCCACCAGGGGGCCCACGAGGTAGGGAGGCGCGCTCAGGGGGGAGGGGCGCGCCCCCCACCCTCATGAGCAGGGTGTGGGCCCCCTGGCCTTCATCTTTGGTGACAATTTTTCTTTATTTATTTTAAGGTATTCCGTGGAGTTTTAGGACTTTTGGAGTTGCGCAGAATAGCCCTTCAATATTTGCTCCTTTTCCAGCCCAGAATTCCAGTTGCCGGCATTCTCCCTCTTCATGTAAACCTTGTAAAATAAGAGAGAATAGCCATAAGTATTGTGACATAACGTGAAATAACAGCCCCATAATGCGATAAATATCAATATAAAAGCATGATGCAAAATGGACGTATCAGGGGGATAGATTGGTAGGAAAAGACCATCGCTCGTCCTCGACCGCCACTCATAAGGAAAACAATCAATAAATAAAATTGTGCTCCAACTTCATCACAAAGCGGTTCACCATACGTGCATGCTACGGGAATCACAAACTTCAACACAAGTATTCTTTAAATTCACAATTACCCAACTAGCATGACTCTAATATCACCACCTCTATATCTCAAAACAATTATCAAGTATCAAATTGATCATAGCATCCAATTCACTTTCTATGATAGTTTTTATTATACCCAACTTGGATGCCCATCATTCTAGGACCAATTTTATAAACATAGCAACTACCATGCTGTTCTAAAAGACTCTCAAGATATTATAAGTGAAGCATGAGAGATCCACAATTTCTTCAAAATTAAACCACCACCGTGCTCTAAAAGATATAAGTGAAGCACTAGAGAAAATGATAAACTACTCCGAAAAAGATATAAGTGAAGATAAATGAGTAGTTAAATAATTGTGTAACTATGTGAAGACTCTCTCTCATTTAAGAATTTCAGATCTTGGTACTTTATTCAAACAGAAATCAAACCAAAACAAATGACACTGCAAAGATAGCACAACTCATGTGAAGAAGCAAAAACTTAGGTTCAACCGATACTAACCGTTAATTGTTGAAGAAGAAAGGTGGGATGCCTACCGGGGCATCCCCAAGCTTAGATGCTTGAGACTTCTTAGAATATTATCTTGGGGTGCCTTGGGCATCCCCAAGCTTGAGCTTTTGTGTCTCCTTAATTCCTTTTATATCACGGTTTTCCTAAATCTCAAAAACTTCATCCACACCAAACTCAACAAGAACTCGTGAGATAAGTTACTATAAAACAATGCAAAAACCTTATCATTTTCTACTGTAACAAATTACTAACATTATTATTCAACATTGCATACTAAATGTCTCTGCATATTTAACACTCCTATCCTTAAATAGAATCATTAAACAAGCAAACATATGCAAACAATGCAAACATAACAGCAATCTGCCAAAACAGTATAGTCTGTAAAGAATGCAAGATTCATCATACTTCCCTAACTCCAAAAATTATAAGAAAAATAATAATCTGTATAAGATTTATCAGATCTCATTATGGAAAAAGATTCAACATTATATCATTCTCTGACCTTTCTAGGGAATTTTTGCAACAGCGGTAAACTTTCTGTTTTGAAACAGCAACATGTATACTTTGCAAAATAAGCATGGTAAAGGCTATCCTTGACATTTTTATTGAAAATAAGGATGCAAAACATTATTATAAATAACAGCAAGCAAATACTAACAAAATAAAATGATTCTCCAAGCAAAACACATATCATGTGGCGAATAAAAATATAGCTCCAAGTAAAGTTACCGATGAACGAAGACGAAAGAAGGGATGCCTTCCGGGGCATCCCCAAGCTTAGGCTCTTGGTTGTCCTTGAATATTACCTTGGGGTGCCTTGGGCATCCCCAAGCTTAGGCTCTTACCACTTCTTATTCCATAGTCCATCGAATCTTTACCCAAAACTTGAAAACTTCACAACACGAAACTCAAAACAAAACTCGTAAGCTCCGTTAGTATAAGAAAACAAACCACCATTTTAAGGTACTGTAATGAACTCATTGTTTATTTATATTGGTGTTAAAACTACTGTATTCCTACTTCTCTATGGTTCATACTCTCCGATACTACTCATAGATTCATCAAAATAAGCAAGCAACACAATGAAAACAGAATCTGTCAAAAACAGAACAGTCTGTAGTAATATGTATCAAACGTATACTTATGAAACTCCAAAAATTCCTAAATAAATTGGTGGACCTGAGGAATTTGTCTATTAATCATCTGCAAAAATAATCAACCTAAAATCACTCTCCAGTAAAAAATGGCAGCTATTCTCGTGAGCGCTAAAGTTTCTATTTTTTACAGCAAGATCATAAAGACTTCACCCAAGTCTTCCCAAAGATTATACTTGGCACTTTATTGAAACAAGAGTTATAAAACATGATTAATACAGTAGAATAATCATGTGAACACACAAAAATAGTAAGGGTAGGGGTTGTCTCCCAACAAGCGCTTTTCTTTAATGCCTTTCTAGCTAGGCATGATGATGACAATGATGCTCACATAAAAGATAAGAATTGAAACATAAGGAGAGCATCCTGAAGAATATGACTATCACATTTAAGTCTAACCCACTTCCTATGCATAGGGATTTTGTGAGCAAACAACTTATGGGAATGATAATCAACTAGCATAGGAAGGCAAAACAAGCATAACTTCATGATTTTAAGCACATAGGTTGGAAACTTAATATTATTGCAATTCCTACAAGTATAAGTTCCTCCCTCATAATAGTTTTCAGTAGCATCATGACTGAATTCAACAATATAACCAGCACATAAAGCATTATTTTCATGTTCTACAACCATAGAATTTTTATTACTCTCCACATAATCAAATTTCTTCTCATTCGGAATGGTGGGAGTATCATAAGAGACTTGAATACTATATATTGTTTCCACATTAAAAGAGTAATGTTCAGAAAAAGGGTAATCATAACCATGACAAGTTTTATAAATATAATCATCACTACTTTTTATAGCATAAGTTTCATCACAAAAATCATCATAAGTAGCAACTTTGTTCTCATCATAATCGATTGAAACCTCTTCCAAGATAGTGGAATCATCACTAAATAAAGTTGACACACTTCCAAATCCACTTTCATATTCATCACAATAAGATTCAACATCCTCCAAGATAGTGGGATCATTACTTCCTAAAGTTGACACTCTTCCAAACCCACTTTCATTAATATAATCATCATAGATAAGAGGCATGCTATCATCATAACAACTTTGCATAACAAACTTGGGAGGCTAAAAATATCATATTCATTAAACGTAGCTTCCTCAAGCTTGGGACAAACATTAATTTCAGCAAATATATTCTCAAATATGTCATCCTCATCAAACATAGCATCCCCAAGCTTGGGCCTTTTCATATCATAAGCACAATCACTCTCATCATTAATAGTATGGATAGCACCAATAGTATAGCAATTATCATCATCACAATGAGTAGTATGAGCAACATCATTTGGGAGGGATACCTTTTTACCTTTGCTTCTCCTTCTCTTCCTTTTTTTCTTCACATTATGTGTGGGTTCAACCCTCTTCTTTGAGCTCCTTATTGATGAGATTGGTTGAATAGAAGGCTCCTCCTCGATACTTGATTCATCATAAGAAATAATAGGAGGATATTGGGAAGTATCTTCCCTTTCATTAGTATTCTCTTCATCTTCCATTTGTTTTATTTTCTTTAGGTAATTGGCAATATAAGGATTTTCAATGCAATTCACCGCACAATACATATAAATTTCCTCTAGATCAAAATCAAAGAGCTTCTCAAGGACAAATTCAGGAAGATGCTTAGTTAAACGTTTCATTTCTTCATAATCCAAAAGCAAACTCAGTTCATTATAATGTGAAAGCGAAATCAAATCATCACAATTTTTGGACACGATTCAATCATGAAATAATTTGCATCGGAGATGTAAATGACCGCGTTCATTGCAAAGTTCACAAGTACGGCAAAGGAAATGTAAATTTTCAGCACTCACATTTAACCTTTCTTGCAACAATTTAGTTTCTAAATGCTTATGCTTCTTGCAATATCTATCTTCTCTATTTGGTGTGTTCATGCAAACATGCACTCCACAAAAGTTGACATGCTTATAAAAGATATTTTCATCATGACTAGAGCAATCGTCATTAGTACTATGGATATTCAACGAGTTCATACTAACAACATTGCAATCATTCTCATCATTCAAATATTTAGTGCAAAACATTTTATAGATTTCTTCTTCTAGCACTTGAGCACAATTTTCCTTACCATCATTCTTACGAAAGATATTAAAAAGATGAAGCGTATGAGACAAACTCAATTCCATTTTTTGTAGTTTTCTTTTATAAACTAAACTAGTGATAAAACAAGAAACAAAAAGATTCGATTGCAAGATCTAAAGATATACCTTCAAGAACTCACCTCCCCGGCAACGGCGCCAGAATAGAGCTTGATGTATACTACACGACCTTCTTCTTGTAGACGTTGTTGGGCCTCCAAGTGCAGAGGTTTGTAGGACAGTAGCAAACTTCCCTCAAGTGGATGACCTAAGGTTTATCAATCCGTGGGAGGCATAGGATGAAGATGGTCTCTCTCAAAAAACCCTGCAACCGAAAAACAAAGAGTCTCTTGTGTCCCCAACACACCCAATACAATGGTAAATTGTATAGGTGCACTAGTTCAGCAAAGAGATGGTGATACAAGTGCAATATGGATGGTAGATAAAGGTATTTGTAATCTGAAATTATAAAAACAGCAAGGTAACCAATGATAAAAGTGAGCGTAAACGGTATTGCAATGGTAGGAAACAAGGCCTAAGATTCATACTTTCACTAGTGCAAGTTCTCTCAACAATAATAACATAATTGGATCATATAACTATCCCTCAACATGCAACAAAGAGTCACTCCAAAGACACTAATAGCCAAACAACTCAAACGAAGAGATTATGGTAGGGTACGAATCCACCTCAAAGTTATCCTTTCTGCTCGATCTATTCAAGAGTTCGTAGTAATATAACATGAAGCTATTCTTTCCATTCAATCTATCATAGAGTTCATACTAGAATAACACCTTACGACACAAATCAACCAAAACCCTAATGTCACCTAGATACTCCATTGTCACCTCAAGTATCGGTGGGCATGATTATACGATATGCATCACACAATCTCAGATTCATCTATTCAACTAACAAAAAGTACTTCAAAGAGTGCCCCAAAATTTCTACCGGAGAGTCAAGACGAAAACGTGTGCCAACCCTTATGCATAGGTTCATGGGCAGAACCCGCAAGTTGATCACCAAAACATACATCAAGTGGATCATGTGAATATCCCATTGTCACCACAAATAAGCACTGCAAGACATACCTCAAGTGTTCTCAAATCAATAAAGACTCAATCCGATAAGATAATTTCAAAGGGAAAACTCAATCCATTACAAGAGAGTAGAGGGGGAGAAACATCATAAGATCCAACTATAATAGCAAAGCTCGCGATACATCAAGATCGTGCCATAGAGAGAACACGAGAGAGAACACGAGAGAGAGAGAGAGAGATCAAACACATAGCTACTGGTACATACCCTCAGCCCCGAGGGTGAACTACTCCTCCTCGTCATGGAGAGCGTCGGGATGATGAAGATGGCTGCCGGTGAAGGATCCCCCCTCCGGCAGGGTGCCGGAATAGGGTCCCGATTGACTTTTGGTGGCTATAGAGGCTTGCGGCGGTGAATTCCCAATCTATCTTTGTTATCGATGTTTTTAGGGTATGTAGGATTATATAGGTGAAAGAAGTCGATCGGGGGGTGCTCGAGGGGCCCAGGAAACAGGGGCGTTTCCAGTAGGGGGGGCGCCCTCCTATCTCCTGGCCTCCTCGAGGCTCTTCTAACGTGAACTCCAAGTCTCCCGGATCATATTCTTTCCAAAAATCACGCTCCCGAAGGTTTCATTCCGTTTGGACTCCATTTGATATTCCTTTTCTTCGAAACACTGAAATAGGCAGGAAAACAACAATATGGGCCGGGCCTCCGATTAGTAGGTTAGTCCCAAAAGTAATATAAAAGTGTATAATAAAGCCCATACTCATTCAAAACAGATAATATAATAGCATGGAACAATCAAAAATTATAGATACATTGGAGATGTATCAGCCGGCGACGTGCGCCCCAGATCTGATCCACCAAAAAACCACGAAAAACACTACCAAACACAAGGATTTGAGAGAGCATCTGGTTTACCATAACAACATCACAAGGGTTACCGCATGCTACTAGGACAAATACATCAGCATCTCAATTTCACTATAATCAGGCAAAAAAGCAAGGAGGTAAGTGATTCAACTTATATACACATGCTGCATTTGCATTTCATACCAACAAAATCAAGGGAAAGAAACATGAGGAAAGAACAACAAGAACTAAATAAGAAAGCCAAAAAGATGCAGAAGAAGGTAGCCCTTTTACTGCATGTGTGTAATTCTTCTGTTGTAGTTGAGTTACCATTCAAATTCAGTCAGGTTACCAACAAAAAATTGAATAGATTTTCCTCTTTCACAGCCAAAAAGTTGGTAAAATTGATCAATGTTCCTACCTACAGATTACATCATTGAGTTACCTCATCATTGAGTTACCATCATAAATCCATATAGGTTATCATCATCACTTTATTAAGCTATCTTTTTTGAAGCATGTTAGAACTACATGTATGAAATTTCTCATTAATAACTGAGTTGCCATTTCGATTGAATATAGATTACCAGAGTGTGTGCATTGAGTAATCAGCATCATTGAGTAATCAGCATCCTTTAACACTTATTCAACACAAAAAAGATCCTTTTTTATTGAACAATGTATCATGCTAATTCATTACAATTTACCAGGAAATCTCATAACCAAGGGTGCTAAAACACTCCAATAATACCATGTGTTGATTTACATTGTTGCCACCAGAATTTTTTTGATAAAGAAATGATGTTGATTAAATAAGATTGATAGGAACTATCGCTGTCATACTCCCATACGCTGGTTACTCCCAAAATGATACTTGTTATAAAAAAGAAGTAATCAGTGTAGAAAAAAAAGTTGTTGCAAAAAAATATCAAAATTGCTTGTAAGTGTGGAATTGATGGATGCAATTGTATGTGCTAGCAGGTGCTGCAACACAAAAAAATGGCGCATGACAACGGGGGTAATGTGGATATCATGATGTGTGGTGTGGGGACAAACCAACAGTGTGAATGTGCACACACGACAAGCTTTGGTTCTACCAGCAACAACAAAACAGATGAAGGTAAAAACATTTACCATGCTACCACATTTTTATACATAGACTTGTTACCATCATACTTGAATTGCAACTACCACCTATGTTATTTACAACTACCACATTCACCATGAATCAATTCACAATCACCAAGCTTGATGCACACAAAAAAAGTTACCATGAAATTAGGTAGAATTACCACTCTTACTGCATACGAATTATCATTGCAATCTGTATTACAAATGGAACTACATTCTTTCACTTTACAGCTACAAAAACATCTTAATGCATGCAAACTTTACCAAGCAATTGGAGTACAAGTTACCACTAGTTTTGGCGTGCAGAAATATAACACAAATTAACAACTTCAAAAACATTACTGGTGCTACATCTAGAAGCAACCCGATGGTCCGAGAGACAAGCAAAGAACCGACTACTAGCAGCATAGGGGGGGAGAAAAAGCTTCTTTGATCATTCAGTCAGCGAGCCAGCGAGTCCAGAAACAGGAGGAGAGAATGCTGAACAGGGAGACAAAAACACCGAGGCATACTCCACACCGAATTCTCCTGATGAAATGATAAAGTTTGATACTTTTGAGGAAGCTTATGATCACTACAAGCAATATGCACTCAGACCTGGGTTTGGAATGAGACTGGAATACAGAAAAACAATTAAAGACGATACTGTAAGCAGAGTCCTCTTGGTTTGTGGGAAATACGGCAAGCCAAAAGCAAACAAGGAGGAGACAGAGGATGTGCAGGACCCAAAAGGCATCATGAAGAAGAGGAAAAGAGGGAAGGTTGTGAGGTCAGGATGTCCGACCCACCTTTACATCACCCACACGGATGCGTGGTGGAGAGTCAAACGCTTCAACGATGAACAAAACCACCCTCTAATAAGAAAGTCGTACTTGACAAAGTTCCTAACATCACATAGGAACATTCCAAAGGATGAGCAGGACTTCTTGAGGATATTGCAAGGGTGCAACATAGAGACAACAAGACAGATGCAATTAATGTCATGGTTCTATGGGTCTCCTAAAGATGTACCATACACGATGAAGGTCATCGCAAACCAGCGAGCTAAGTTCCGCATGGAGTACCGCCATGCTGATGTGGGGAGCACAATCTCATACTTCCAAGATATGAAGGCACAAGATCCAGATTTCTATTGGAATATAAAGCTAGATGATGAGGACAGAGTGGAAAATTTGTTCTGGATAGATGGTGCGTCGCGTAGGGCATATGCTAGATACAATGATGTCATCTCATTCGACACAACAGACATGACAAACCTGTACGAGATGCCTTGTGCGCCCTTCATTGGCATTAATAACCATGGGCAGTCAATCCAGTTTGGTTGTGGGTTTGTTCGAAACAAACTATCTGGTAACTTTGTGTGGCTGTTTCATGCATTCTTGCATGCAATGGGTGGAATTGTGCCAAAGAACATAATAACACATCAAGTTTTTGCAACGAGGAGGCTATTAATGAGGTGTTCATCGGGATAGTACACAGGAATTGCCGCTGGCATATAATGAAAAAAGCATAGGAGAAGCTTGGGAAGCTAATGGCTGACGATGAGCCACTAAACAATGCATTTAAGTATTGTGTTGAATACATCCTAACTGGTATTTTACTTCCCACCCTCACTAACATAAACACAAGAAATGGGTTTACATGCATGATATCAACAATTACCATGTGATAAGGTGACAGGTTACCAGAGGATTATAACAAAATTACCTACATTGATTATTTTTTGTACTACCCATATCATGTTCATGTTTGTTGAACGCATTTCAGTTGTTCACCCCACTAGTTACAACAAAACTTTTCAATCACCAGCTAGTGGTGATTGATAGGAATCTCTTTTTGTTGCTAGTTAAAAATGTTGCTTGTACTACACACACAGAGTGGTATTCGCTGTGGACAAAAAAATCATCATGTGTGCAGAGTACTTACCATGATGCTTGAACTAAAGTAACCAAGTGTGTGTGACAGAATAATCAACAGCAGTGGTATTCCTAATTACCAATATGTTCGAACCAAGGTTACCAACCTTCAATACTTGATGTTACCATGTTTATGTTATGAATGCAGTTGAGGAGTTTGAGCACAAGTGGTGGGTGATGATGGAAGCGTATGGCCAGACCGAGAACGAGCATTTCCAATGGTTGTGGGAGAAGAGGAAGTGTTGGGTCCCGGTATACTATATGCACATTTTTTTTCCGTTCTTGCAGACCACGACAAGAAGCGAGGGTTTTAACTCTGTGCTCAAGAAGTATGTCAACCCAAACAACTCACTGGTCGAATTAGCACAATAGTACACTGCGATACAGGATAAGGTGATGGCTAGCGTGTCAAAAGAGCAGTTGGAAACAGTGTACAAAGAAACAGAAATGTACTCGATGAACCCGCTGGAGATGCAGGTGCGGGGGTTGTACACACATAACCTGTTTTGCAAGTTCCAGGTGGAGATGAAGGTGAAATCAGCCTACAGATGCGACACATTGGATGATGGTACTTTCAAGGTCAGCTCAGTGCGGGGGATAATACCAAAATATGGAGAGATGGACTACCATGTGCAAGCAAACATGGATGAAGAGACATACTCATGTACTTGCTGCAAGTTTGATCGTGACGGACTACTGTGCGCACACGTACTACGAGTTATGGACCAGATTGGGGTATATGAGATACCTGAAAAGCACACGTACTACGAGTTATGGACCAGATTGGGGTATACGACATACCTGAAAAGTACATCCTAAAAAGGTGGACCTGGGATCCAGAGGAGGATCTTATTCAACCTGATTTCAAACATCCAACAGTTAAGAAGTCGATGCTAGTGGAGGGGGAAAGCGGCATGCGATAAACGTCAATTCTTAAAGAATTTAAGGCATCAGCCAAAGACGCTTGCCTAACAGATGACGGGACCAGATTGGCAAGAAAACACCTGTATAATTTCAAGGGGGAGCTTGAAACCCTGAAGAACAATCAACTTAGAAAAGCAAGAAAGGAAAAGGAAGAAGCAAAAGGATCATTTCAAGGACAGTCGGATCCCTGCTTGATACCTATGGGCGGGTGAATGAAGACAACTCCGTCACAAAGCACCAAAACGCTCCCGATGCAAAACAACAGGAGAACCTAGCCACACAGAAAACAAGTGCCACTAATGTGCAGCGACAGGAGAACCGCGCCACACAACAAGAAAGTGATACTAATGTGCAACGACAGGATAACCCCGCCACACAGCAAGAAAGTGTGTGTGTGATGATACATGCTAGCAAAAACAATCATGCTTTTGTCATCCAGCCCCCACATCCTGATGCAGCTCCGTCCTCAAACACAAAGTTCATACTAGACCCTCCCAAGACTACAACGAAGGGGCGGCCAAAGTCAAAAAGGAATTAGTCAGGTTTTGAGATTGCAAAACCCAAGCCAAAAAGGAAATGTGGTGTGTGCGGGAGTCTGGACCATGACAAACGCAAATGCAAATCTCCCCTAGCAAGATAAATGAAAGAAGGCGCTATGAAAAGGGAAGATGGTGGCTACATTCTTTTCATGGACCATAATGTGCAACCTACAAGCCCCATAACATTCCAGTTATCAGCATTGTATCATGGATTTATCGTGGCTTTGTAATGCAAAAAGGTGTATATCTATATTTTATGCAAGCTATCAGTACCCTATTATGCCAGTTACCAGCAATGTATGATGGAATTGTCATGGAGTTGTAAATCCAAAAAGTTTATATCTACGTTTTTTGAAGGCTACCGGCACTGCATTGTATTACTTATGAACAAAAAATTATGCCTGCTTGGACTTCTAAAAATTAGAATCAACTAATCCCGGTCTTCAACCAGAAGATGATTGCAGTTATCAAATAAAATGTGATCCAAATTATAATGACAACAGTGAATTTATCATCTGGTCAGTGACTTTGGACTATGTATACTATAGTAAAATAGCATGCCAACACTTTGCCCCATGACATTGTCATGACAGATTCATGCAAAAAAGTTATCAGCACATTTTGGTAGAAGTTGTCACACTGTCGTAAAAACATTATCACCTCATCACCCACTGCCGAACAGATGATAACGCCACTGCTTGCATTTGTTTTGATCATGATCAAACCACCTCAATGTCAAAAAAATTCGGAGAGCTGGAATTTGATCATGAGTTCAGGTCGGAACATTTTTGCCATCCCATGCCTCAAGATACGTGCAGGCAAAAAAATCCTCAATCAATGCTGAAACATTTGTGATGAAAAAAACAACACACAAGAGTTTGCGACCGGGTCAATAAACAAGGATAAGAACATATAATGGGGTGTTAAAAAGAGAGTGAATAATCCACAACTAACCCATTATCCTGTTTCAACACATCAATGTACACAAGTTCATAGTCCTGAATCTGCTTATGCGAGTCCTTGTAATTTATCAACCAAGCCTTCTTTATAGCGTTCATGTATCGTGTCGCATGCTCGAGAAGAGAAGGACTATCTTGTTCATGTAATGAATCTAGAACTTCGAACCACTTCGCCCTGAGATTTAGTGAACACATACCAATGCCCGTCATTTGGACTGAGGCCCAACTTTTGCAAAGCAAGGAATATCAGCTGCAAAAAAGTAAAATGCAGTAAGCATGGAAGGAGAGAAAGAAACAAAATTACCAAGATAACAAATGGTCATGAAATTCACATGGGATGCAACTAGAAAAAAATTATCAGGACATAAAGGTCAAAGTTGCCAGTGTGCAGGATAGAGATTATCATGACATGAAGAACAAACAATGTCAAGGTAAAAAAATAAAAAAAGAGTACTGATATTAACAGGATGTCACCAAGACACTAACTGTAAAGTTACTAGAACTAGAAAACATAACATACCTGATCCTGTAGACTAAGAATGTAAAACTGATCCCATCCGAAATACTTCAATAGACACTTAGATGTGAAGTCTCCTATCAACAGATACACAGACATCACCCAAGGGAAGATGAGCCTGTTTGGGGTTTCCTTATGCTGAAGAATGTGAACATGTAACTCGGCAATGTCGGTTGATAGTTACCCAATTCCCTTCACACAATTGGCAAGCTCACCGAGGGTGACCCACCTACCATCAATGTCGATGACCCTAACACTACAAATACAAAAAAGATTTAAAAATACATTTCAAAAAATGGCATACAAATAATGATTTATGTTAAAAAATGAGAAAAGGATGGAAACATACTCTTTAATCTTAGAGTTAGAATTAGTAGTATGCTTGATAACTTCATTGTAAGCAAACTCTTCCTCCTCGGTCGGTGTGAGGGTGACCCTAACTTTTTGAATAAAGGATTTAGGGGTTGAACTGCGAACTAAATGATCTGTGTGAGGTTGTAACTCTAGTGTAACAAATGTTGGACTTTGAGGGTTGTCTGGTAAAAACAGAAAAAACTAAGATGTATAATGTAACAAGGACATGAGGAAAGCAAAAAGTAAAAAAAAAACATTGAAAACATGAGTTATCAGCAGAAGGGTGAAAGAATTATCAAGTGGTGGGTCATAACTTATCAACTGCCACATGTTTTAATTATCAAGTGGTGGTCCATAGTTGAAAAACAAAGAAAGGGGTTTATGCAAGGGTTGCAATGTTCATGGAGCAGGAAACAAAATCACCTATTTAAACATTAGATTTCCCTTTTAATGTTGGAATGTCATGTTCAAATTCTTCCCACCACATGAGAACCTCATCATCGTCAATCTCGACATCATACACTTGCACACGACCACCTTCGGTGTTACATAAATAAAAGAAAGAGTGATGAGGACATGAACAGTAGTGATAAACAAGATAATATATTAAAAGAAACAAGTATTAAAAATTGAGAGAATATACAATAAGTTATCAGGCCCACATTACAGAAAATACCAGGTGATGTGAATGTGGATTACCAGCACACTGGTATGGGCTTTTTAAAGAACAAATTAGATAGCACTGGTGCATAATGAGGAATAGGTGTGATAACATCAAAACATGTATTAAAAAGAAGACCAAAAAGAATTGTATAGCCTAGAATTGGTAAAGAATATATATGTGGCTAGAGTTACCATGTCAATGGTTCATAAATTATCAGGATTTGAACATTTGAGTTACCAAGATAGTGTTAAATAGACTTATCAGGGTAATTAAAAAATGAGGGAATAATAACAAATTTCAAATGAATAAGAGTACACGCCTGCTACTACCAGTGCAGTAATGTTTTGTAAGCATGACAACAAATTAAGGAAAATAAATAGGCAGTGATAGGAGATGTATGTATCACGCGCTTACTAAAGTTAGCAACGGATAAAAGTTAGTAACGAATAACTTCAGCTTTCAAAACTGACAAAGTTACCAGGGGAAAGAGGTTGGAGTTATCATCTATGCTAGCTTCGTACAAAATATTGTAGGGAACACAACAGAAATATATATTTCGGGTACTGAAAGCACATATGTTCATTTACATCACATAAAAGCATAGAAGTAGTATTACAATCATCCATACACACGAAAGCATAGCTAATTCCAAACACATAAATAAGGGAGCACACCAAACCACAAACAGAAGATGTACGCTGACATATGTCAATCCATCACTCTCGCTGCAGAAAGCAAGACGCAAAGTCTTCACGTACCAGAGTTGGGTGGCGGAGCCCGAGCAACCGGTTGCGCATTGACAAATTTCACAACTGTCTTGCCCTTGGAGCCAGCAGCAACAGGAGATGCAAGCCCTAGAATAGCGACAGGGCTAGTAGTTGGTGCTGCAGGTAGTACTTGAGCCGATGGCGCTGCCGCAGGTGCTTCTGGTGCTGCAGGTGGAACTTGATCCGATCCCTCTTCCGCCAATCCTTCTAGTGCTGCAGGTGGTACTTGAGAAGAGGGCGCCGTCGCCGATACTTCTAGTGCTGCAGGTGGAACTTGAGCCGATGGCGCCGCCGCCGATGCTTCTGGTGCTATAGGTGGTACTTGAGCCAATGCTAGTGCAGCTTGAGCCATTGGAGTTGCTTTAGTAGATGGTGGCACTTGTGGACTCGCACTAAAGATGGCATCAAGCCCAAGAGAGCAGCTGGGTGGCGTAAAATTACCATCGTATTCTCCAGCTCCAGGGGTGCTTGACTCCAACACAGGGTCAGCTACTGCAACAAACACCCAAAGTAACACACAAAATGGAAAAAATGCATCAGGTAAACATGAAGTGGACATTGTATTTGTTAATGTTAGAACATTAACTTGAGTTATCATGGCTTAAACAGACAAGTTATCAACAGAAGAAAGTGAAGTTACCAACCTGTGGCCGCAGGATTCTGGGCATCATTCTCTTGACCTCCAGCCGTAGCCGTATCAATAGGCATATTGACTCGAGTACCTTCCACAACTTCTTCAATGACACGAATGGCTACAGCAGAAAAAGACTTAACACATCGTCAACATAAACCATCATTACATACAAGAAAAAAACGTGATGGGAGACAGAAATACCTTCACCTTCATCATGCCCTACATTGGCAACAACTTCATTTTCACATTCAACAGCCTCAGCCATGCTGGCGATATCTTCAACAACAGCAGTAACAGTTGCTGCTGCAACGAGCTGACCTACAGGGTCATCAAAAACACCAACTGATATCGCCGCAACAGCATGAGATGCGCCCTTGCTAGCTGCTGCTACTTTATCAGACGGAGATGTCGCCGTGGGAGATTCATCAAGATGGATAACTTCTGTTGTCTCCGATGATGTTGTCTGCGACAATGTTTCCCTTAGTCGTGGAGAGGATCTGGTCTTGGCGAATTGCACCTTTTTCATAGCGGATTAATCTTTTGAACGAGTGAAATATGGGTACATGAGAGTAGTAGTGAGATTACACATGTTGTTAAACCTATGTTACCGCATGTTACAAACAAAAAAAGATGTCACATACTTCAAGTGTAACTAACACCCTGGGAAAAAAATACAAAGTTATTAAGGACTAGAAATATAAAGTTATCAAATGATATGAACAAAAAAACCAGCAATTTGTTTTGTATAACTCCAAACAAGAAAGGTATATAAACACCTTTTTCCTGATACACTTGGTGAACCCTTAGCAGCAGCAACTTGTTTCATAGGTGGACTGCATGAAAAAAAAATCAAATGTTACAAACACAAACAGTTACTAAGATTGGTAACTCTAAATTATCAGGGGGGGCATATTTGAGTTATCAATGTTCATCAGAATAAGTTATCAGACAAAAAGAACAAAAATAACCAGCGTGTTGGTAGGTGTAAAACATAACTATAGTTTCAGTGCACTTGAAAATAGTATAGAAAAACAGAAAAGAACTACTGAACATAAACGAAAGTAAGAACGTGAATACATTTTTGCTGGTGCAATTTCTAAATCCTTAGCAGCAGCAGATTGTTTGCCAGGTGCCCTGCAAGGGAAATATGAGCAAGTTAATTATCAGCATGAAATTACCCAAACTACAATACTCAAACAACTGGATTTACCATGTTGTATCAGGCACAACATTAATAAAAGGACCATGGAAAAATCATTCACCTGCGTGGGGCCTCCTTCCGCATGGTGGATAGTGGGACGGCAACACCAATTCCCTTTTCAGCCACACGTATACCAAGATCCTAGACCACAACATTCTTCGTAGCTAAATGAATTTTAGATGCTGACAGTGCATTTGGTGAAGATGGCCTTTGCGATGGGCTGGGGGCAGAACTGGTGAAGTTGGATGGAGTGGCACAATTGGTGAAGCTGGACGGGGGGGAGGGGGTGATGGTAGCCTCAGTTTCTTGCGCCTATGGTAAGTGATGTCTACTACACAACCTTCTTCTTGTAGACGTTGTTGGGCCTCCAAGTGCAGAGGTTTGTAGGACAGTAGAAAATTTCCCTCCAGCGGATGACCTAAGGTTTATCAATCCGTGGGAGGCGTAGGATGAAGATGGTCTCTCTCAAACAACCCTGCAACCAAATAACAAAGAGTCTCTTGTGTCCCCAACACACCCAATACAATGGTAAATTGTATAGGTGCACTAGTTCGGTGAAGAGATGGTGATACAAGTGCAATATGGATGGTAGATATGAGTATTTGTAATCTAAAATTATAAAAACAGCAAGGTAACTAATGATAAAAGTGAGTGTAAACGGTATTGCAATGGTAGGAAACAAGGCCGAAGGTTCATACTTTCACTAGTGCAAGTTCTCTCAACAATAATAACATAATTGGATCATATAACTATCCCTCAACATGCAACAAAGAGTCACTCCAAAGCCACTAATAGCGGAGACAAACGAAGAGATTATGCTAGGGTACGAAACCACCTCAAAGTTATCCTTTCTGATCTATCTATTCAAGAGTCGGTAGTAAAATAACATGAAGCTATTCTTTCCGTTCAATCTATCATAGAGTTCGTACTAGAATAACACCTTAAGACACAAATCAACCAAAACCCTAACGTCACCTAGATACTCCATTGTCACCTCAAGTATCCGTGGGCATGATCATACGATATGCATCACACAATCTCAGACTCATCTATTCAACCAACACAAAGTACTTCAAAGAGTGCCCCAAAGTTTCTACCGGAGAGTCAAGACGAAAACGTGTGCCAACCCCTATGCATAGATTCATTGAACCCGCAAGTTGATCACCAAAACATACATCAAGTAGATGACGTGAATATCCCATTGTCACCATAGATAAGCACGGCAAGACATACATCAAGTGTTCTCAAATCCTTAAAGACTCAATCCGATAAGATAACTTCAAAGGGAAAACTCAATCCATTACAAGAGAGTAGAGGGGGAGAAACATCATAAGATCCAACTATAATAGCAAAGCTCGCAATACATCAACATCGTATCACCTCAAGAACACGAGAGAGAGAGAGAGAGAGAGAGATCAAACACATAGCTACTGGTACATACCCTCAGCCCCGAGGGTGAACTACTCCCTCCTCGTCATGGAGATCATCGGGATAAATGGCCACCGGTGAGGGATCCCCCCTCCGGCAGGGTACCGGAATAGGGTCCCGATATATTTTTGGTGGCTACAGAGGCTTGCGGTGGTGGAACTCCCGATCTATTGTGTCCTTCGATGTTTTTAGGGTATATGGAGATATATAGGCGAAAGAAGTCGGTCAGGGGAGCCACGAGGGGCCCACGAGGGTGGAGGGCGCGCCCAGGGGGTGGGCGCACCCCCTGCCTCATGGCCTCCTCGAAGCTTCCCTTACGTGCACTCCAAGTCCCCTGGATTGCTTCCGTTCCAAAAATAACTTCCCGGAAGGTTTCATTCTGTTTGGACTCCGTTTGATAATCCTTTTCTTCGAAACACTGAAATAGGCAAGAAAACAACAATATGGGCTGGGCCTCCGGTTAATAGGTTAGTCCCAAAAATAATAGAAAAGTGTATAGTAAAGCCCGTAAACATCCAAAACAGATAATATAATAGCATGAATGCATCATAAATTATAGATGCGTTGGAGACGTATCAGCATCCCCAAGCTTAATTCTTGCTCGTCCTCGAGTAGGTAAATGATAAAAGAAAGAATTTATGAAGTGTGAATGCTAGCAGGTGCACAAGTTTGATCAATGATAATTTCAATCACCTTTTCTAGCATGATTATATGTCATAACAGTAGCTCATCTCATAAAACTTCTCAAGATCAAGTAACAAGCTATTCACATGTTAAAGCATAGACCATAAACTTTCTTGAAAACTAGCAAACTTCATTCTCAGTCATCAAACAATTACAATTCATCTTATTTTCAGGAAGGGTCTATGTCATTGCTTTGATTTAGCAAACTCCACATACTCAACTATCATATAGTCTTCCATGATTGCTACCACTCAAAGCATATTCTTAGAAAAAATAGCATCCATCAAACACAGAGAAAGATAGGGGCTTAGTGTTTCACCTCCCAACTCACTTATCATATAGATAATTGTCAACAATAATAATTCATGATCAAATATATTTGCATGGCTATATATGCTTAGATCTTTCCCCAACACATGATGCTTGCCAACTAAAGAGTAGGTAGGAATGAGAAGGAATACTACTGACTCTTGCATAAAAGTAAAATATAGGCCCTTCACAGAGGGAAGCAGGGATTTGCAGAGGTGCCAGAGCTCGATTTTTAAATAGAGATAAATAATTTTGAGAGGTATGATCTCATTGTCAACAGAACAACCAAGAGTTCCCAATATCTTCCATATATACTACATACATTATAGGTGGTTCCCAAACAAAATGGTGAAGTTTTTACTCCCCCTCCACCAAAAATCATCAATCAATGGCTTGCCCGAAACAATGGGTGCCTCCAACTAACATCAATCCTGGGGGAGTTTTGTTTGCAATTATTTTGATTTGATTTTTGATCATGGGACTGGGCATCCCAGTTACCAGCCATTTTTCTCGTGAATGATGAGCGGAGTCCACTCATCGTGAGAATAACCCACCTAGCATGGAAGATACTGACAGCCCCTAGTCGCTACATGAGCGATTCGGGCATACAAAATAGATTATTATTTGAAGGTTTAGAGTTTGGCACATGCAAATTTACTTGGAACGGCAGGTAAATACCGCAAATAGGTAGATATGGTGGACACTCATGGAAGAAACTTGGTTCAAGGGATTTGGATGCACAAGCAGTATTCCCGCTTAGTACAGATATTTTGGCTAGCAAAGGATTCTAAATAGCAAGCACCACATGTTGGAGGATCTATAACAATATAACTTCTATACAAATACACCCAAGCATAACTCATTACGTTGTTTTCCTTGTACAACATCAACTAATTTGCTTAGGTTTGAAAATAATTAATGGGGCTCACAATCATAGAAGATGTCTAAGATAGTATATTTATATGTGAAATCTCTCTTCCATCAATATTCTTTCATGAATTGTTCAAGTGACCAGTACAATGCTTGCTAACCTTCAATAAATTTACTACCTATACTTCTTAGATGTGAAGTCATTACTCCCAACAGGGTAAGCATATGAAACATACATAATTTCAGATTTATGACATTCAACTCATTCAACCATTTACTGATAGGATATAAGTGAACCACAAAAGTAAATGACAAACTACTCCAAAAAGATATAAGTAAAGATCAATGAGTAGTTAAATAATTATGTAGCTATGTGAAGACTCTCTCTCTCATTTAAGTATTTCAGATCTTGATATTTTATTCAAACAGCAAGCAAAACAAAATAAACTGGCATTTCAAGGATAGCACACATCATCTGAAGAAGCAAAAACTTAGGTTCAACCGATACTAACCGATAATTGTTGAAGAAGAAAGGTGGGATGCCTACCGGGGCATCCCCAAGCTTGGATGCTTGAGACTTCTTGAAATATTATCTTGCGGTGCCTTGGGCATCCCCAAGCTTGAGCTTTTGTGTCTCCTTAATTCCTTTTATATCTCGATTTTCTAAATCTCGAAAGCTTCATTCACACCAAACTCAACAAGAACTCGTGAGATAAGTTAGTATAAAACAATGCAAAAACCTTATCATTTTCTACTGTAACAAATTACTAACATTATCATTCAACATTGCATACTAAATCTCCCTGCATATTTAATACTCCTATCCTCAAATAGAATCATTAAACAAGCAAACATATGCAAACAATGCAAACATAACAGCAATCTGCCAAAACAGTATAGTCTGTAAAGAATGCAAGATTCATCATACTTTCCTAACTCCAAAAATTAGAAGAAAAAATACTAAGCTGTAGAAGATTTATCACATCTCAATATGCAAAAAGATTCAACATTATATCACTCTATGACTTTTGTAGGGAATTTTTGCAACAGCGGTAAACTTTCTGTTTTGAAACAGCAACATGTATACTTGCAAAATAAGCATGGTAAAGGCTATCCTTGACATTTTTATTGAAAATAAAGATGCAAAACATTATTATAAATAATAACAAGCAAATACTAACAAAATAAATTGATGCGCCAAGCAAAACACATATCATGTGGTGAATAAAAATATAGCTCCAAGTAAAGTTATCGATGAACAAAGACGAAAGAGGGGATGCCTTCCGGGGCATCCCCAAGCTTAGGCTCTTGGTTGTCTTTTAATATTACCTTGGGGTGCCTTGGTCATCCCCAAGATTAGGCTCTTGCCACTCCCTATTCCATAGTCCATCGAATCTTTACCCAAAACTTGAAAACTTCAACCACACAAAACTTAACAAAAAATCTCATAAGCTCCTTTAGTACAAGAAAACAAACCACCACTTTAAGGTACTATAATTAACTCATTCTTTATTTATATTGGTGTTAAACCTACTGTATTCCAACTTCTCTATGGCTCATACCATCTGATACTACTCATAGATTCATCAAAATAAGCAAACAACACATAGAAAACAGAATCTGTCAAAAACAGAACAGTCTGTAGTAATCTGTATCATTAGAATACTTCTGTAACTCCAAAAAATATGAAATAAATTGGTGGACGTGAGTCATTTGTATATTAATCATCTGAAAAACGAATCAACCTAAAATCACTCTCCTGTAAAACATGGAAGCTAATCTCGTGAGCACTAAAGTTTCTGTTTTTTACAGCAAGATCACATTGACTTTCACCCAAGTCTTCCCAAAGGTTCTACTTGGCACAAACACTAATTAAAACATAAAACCACATCTAACCAGAGGCTAGATGGATTATTTATTAATAAACAGGAACAAAAAGCAAGGAACAAAAATAAAATTGGGTTGCCCCCCAACAAGCGCTAACGTTTAACGCCCCTAGCTAGGCATGATGATTTCAATGATGCTCACATAAAAGGATAAGAACTGAAACATAGAGAGAGCATAATGAAGAATATGACTGGCACATTTAAGTCTAACCCACTTCCTATGCATAGGGATTTTATGGGCAAACAACTTATGGGAACAATAATCAACTAGCATAGGAAGGCAAAACAAGCATAACTTCAAAACTTTAAGCACATAGAGAGGAAACTTGATATTATTGCAATTCCTACAAGCATATATTCCTCCCTCATAATAATTTTCAGTAGCATCATGAATGAATTCAACAATATAACCAGCACATAAAGCATTCTTTTCATGATCTACAAGCATAGAATTTTTATTACTCTCCACATAAGAAAATTTCTTCTCATGAATAATAGTGGGGGCAAACTCAACAAGATAACTATCATGTGAGGCATAATCCAATTGAAAACTAAAATCATGATGACAAGTTTCATGGTTATCATTATTCTCAATAGCATACAAGTCATCATAATAATCATCATAAATAGCAACTTTGTTCCTATAATCAATTGGAACCTCTTCCGAAATAGTGGATTCGTCACTAAATAAAGTCATGACCTCTCCAAATCCACTTTCATCAATATAATCATCATAAATAGGAGGCATGCTTTCATCATAATAAATTTTCTCATCAAGACTTGGGGGACAAAAAATATCATATTCATCAAACATAGCATCCCCAAGCTTGTGGCTTTGCATATCATTAGCATCATGGGTATTCAAAGAATTCATACTAATAACATTGCAATCATGCTCATCATTCACATATTTAGTGCCAAACATTTTATAGATTTCGTCTTCTAGCACTTGAGCACAATTTTCCTTTCCATCATTCTCACGAAAGATATTAAAAAGATGAAGCATATGAGACAAACTCAATTCCATTTTGTAGTTTTCTTTTATAGACTAAACTAGTGATAAAACAAGAAACAAAAAGATTCGATTGCAAGATCTAAAGATATACCTTCAAGCACTCACCTCCCCGGCAACGGCGCCAGAAAAGAGCTTGATGTCTACTACACAACCTTCTTCTTGTAGACGTTGTTGGGCCTCCAAGTGCAGAGGTTTGTAGGACAGTAGCAAATTTCCCTCAAGTGGATGACCAAAGGTTTATCATTCCGTGGGAGGCGTAGGATGAAGATGGTCTCTCTCAAACAACCCTGCAACCAAATAACAAAGAGTCTCTTGTGTCCCCGACACACCCATTACAATGGTAAATTTATAGGTGTACTAGTTCGGCGAAGAGATGGTGATACAAGTGCAATATGGATGATAGATATGAGTATTTGTAATCTGAAATTATAAAAACAGCATGGTAACTAATGATAGAAGTGAGCCTAAACGGTATTGCAATGGTAGGAAACAAGGCCTAAGGTTCATACTTTCACTAGTGCAAGTTCTCTCAACAATAATAGCATAATTGGATCATATAACTATCCCTCAACAGTCAACAAAGAGTCACTCCAAAGCCACTAATAGCAGAGAACAAACGAAGAGATTATGGTAGGGTACGAAACCACCTCAAAGTTATCCTTTCTGATCTATCTATTCAAGAGTCCGTAGTAAAATAACATGAAGCTATTGTTTCCGTTCAATCTATCATAGAGTTCGTACTAGAATAACACCTTAAGACACAAATCAACCAAAACCCTAATGTCACCAAGATACTCCATTGTCACCTCAAGTATCTGAGGGCGTGATCATACTATATGCATCACACAATCTCAGATTCATCTATTCAACCAACACAAAGTACTTCAAAGAGTGCCCCAAAGTTTCTACCGGAGAGTCAAGACGAAAAGGTGTGCCAACCCCTATGCATAGATTCATTGAACCCGCAAGTTGATCACCAAAACATACATCAAGTAGATCACGTGAATATCCCATTGTCACCACAAATAAGCATGGCAAGACATACATCAAGGATTCTCAAATCCTTAAAGACTCAATCCGATAAGATAACTTCAAAGGGAAAACTCAATCCATTACAAGAGAGTAGAGGGGGAGAAACATCATAAAATCCAACTATAATAGCAAAGCTCACAATACATCAAGATCGTATCACCTCAAGAACATGAGAGAGAGAGAGAGATCAAACACATAGCTAGTGGTACATACCCTCAGCCCTCGAGGGTGAACTACTCCCTCCTCATCATGGATATCGCCAGGATGATGACCATCGGTGAGGGATCCCCCCTTCGGCAAGGTGCCGGAACAGGGTCCCAATTGGTTTTTGGTGGCTACAGAGGCTTGCGGCGGCGGAACTCCCGATCTATTGTGTCCTTTGATGTTTTTAGGGTATACGGAGATATGTAGGTGAAAGAAGTCGGTCAGGGGAGCCACGAGGGGCCCACGAGGGTGGAGGGCGCGCCCAGGGGGGTGGGCACGCCCATGGGGTTGGGTGTGCCCCCCTACCTTGTGGCCTCCTCGAAGCTTCCCTTACGTGCACTCCGAGTCCCCTGGATTGCTTCTGTTCCAAAAATAACTTTCCGAAGGTTTCATTCCGTTTGGACTTCGTTTGATATTCCTTTTCTTCGAAACACTAAAATAGGCAAGAAAACAGCAATATGGGCTGGGCCTCCGGTTAATAGGTTAGTCCCAAAAATAATATAAAAGTGTATAATAAAACCCGTAAACATCCAAAACAGATAATATAATATCATGAATGCTTCATAAATTATAGATGTGTTGAAGACGTATCAGTAAGCCAATCTTTTCAGAAGCTGAGAACCACATCGCTTGACAGAAGATTCAGAGGCTGCCTCAGCTTCGTGTCTGTCAGACCTTGCTGGCTAAGCCCTCCATCACCTGATCCGAGTGATGTTGCATGAGAGGTGCCAGTGAGCATGATCTGAGACTCATTGAGGTTCTCATCGACAGGGCGGACAGGCGTGTCTTCAACATCTAGTCATGTGTTCTCATGAGCTTTGATAGTTGCATCATCCAGATGTGTGGTGTCATCATCAGCTGGACTGCTTCCCGTATCTACATCCGTGGTACCACTGCCTAAAGCAACGAAAGGATCATTACGATGACGATGAACAACTCGATAATCCATATCATCACCATCGTCATCATCATCGGAGTCTTCATCAAACTCAACATCATTGCCTCTGTGGTACTCGTCATCACTGTCAGAATCTTCAGCAACATTCTTCCCAGGGCTTTCTTGCCGCCTGCCTTGCGATGAGCGCGTGGTCCTTGCCGTCGTACGGGCAGCAGAAGAAAGAACATTCAATCCAGCGTCTAGTTGACGGGATGCATCTGAATGGCCCTCATCATCCAAAGCGGTAAATGATTGCACAAGATCGATTAGTATGCCAGTCATGGGGGACGTGAACCGAGCAACTATCAGAGTCGATTTGGAAAATTTCTGTTCAACAGAAAAAATGCAAAAAATAAAAATAAATAGTAGGTTATCACCAAAATGCAACAAAAGTTATCATGAGTTCACGAAAAGCACAGACATGAACAATACCAAACAAAAATGTGTGGTGTCATTGCAGTAAACACATGAATGTATTCATGATTTAACAAACATTCAGACACCATGAAAAATGAAGATCAATAAACAAGAAAGCTAAAATAGCACAATTAGATATCAGCAAAAAACTTAAGTTATCAAAGGCTTTACAAAAAAGAATCATCACAGGAATGCAACCAAGTTATCACAGGAATGTAACAAAGTTATCAAGGCATTACACTAAGAATTGTCACAAGGTTGCAAACATAATTATTGTCCTTTATAGATGATATGACACATTGGAAACAACAATATCTGATGGCATTAGTAAAGAGTGTCAAGTTGACATCAAAAGAGGGTCACCACATTGAGTGCAACAAATAAGTAATCAGCCTATGAAAAAACAGAGAATAGCAAAAAAACAAGGTTACATGCTCACCTCCTGACTGCAGCTTGGGGCAGTATGAACACGCATAAACTTGTCAAGACCTTCCAGACCACCAAATAGACAGAAATTCATGCCAAACTCAGACTTCAACTGGAAAAAAATGTAGTGACAAGTCAGAAAAGTAACAACAAAAAACAATGAAAAGAAAATGTAGTTGCAAAGCAGTGTGTGAACTGAAAAACATAGATATAGATTACCTGTAGTTTCCCGAAAGAAACTTTGTCAGCCTGAACATCCTTGTTGAGGACAAGAGTTATCAGCTTCTTCGTCCAGACATTGATGGGAAAAGGACCATCAGGCAATACGATGCCGAGTCCAGAAAGATCAATCGCATGAATGTACAATAGCTGATAAGAAAAATACAAGCGTCATGGTAAGCACGAACAAAAATCAGACAAAAAATGACAAAAGGATGACAAATGACAAAAAAGAAGGTAAGAGGAAAGCATAATCACTTACATTATAGAAGAGAAGGCAACCCCGGGTAGGCTTGCGTTTCAGCAGCGCCTTGTGTAGTTCATCAGCAATAAATTTGGACCAATTGAGATTTTTAATACCATTGATGTCACACTGCAAGTTGAAAACAAAAAGAAACTGATGTTCACCGAATGGACCACAAAATCTATGAAAGTTACCACACGGGCACACAGTAAAGTTATCAGGCACACAAGAAATAAAATGACAAAATTACATAACAACT
This sequence comes from Triticum dicoccoides, assembly GCF_002162155.2. Taxonomy (NCBI): domain Eukaryota; kingdom Viridiplantae; phylum Streptophyta; class Magnoliopsida; order Poales; family Poaceae; genus Triticum; species Triticum dicoccoides. Next base: position 653,451,063 of record NC_041385.1, read on the forward strand.
TACCAGCACAGCATACCATCTGGGGCTAACTTTGTTGGAGGTGGTCGGGGCAATGCTTGTATTCCCCGCAAGCAAAAGCCACATACACTTGAAAGTATCATCAGCATTTTCAGAACCCTTTATGAGATCAACAAGATCAGTCATTTTAGGGGCATATCCAAGCTCACCAAACAACTCAAGCCCTAACTCAATATCAGCTTCAGTAGGGAGGTTGTAAGGGACATCATTCCCTCCATGCGGCACATCCATAATACGATGCACGTATTCTTCATTAACCGGAATCCTGCCTTGCCCTGGTACGGCCACCTCATGGGAATCGGGGTCGTATAGATCAGCAAGCCACACACTGAGGTTGTTGAATAGATGGTCACACAGGATATTCCGAAGGCTTGTAAAATCCATCTCATCAATGGCAGCCTTCCTATAATCATTCATGTCCTTGCATGCTAGAAGAAGCAAACTGGGTGAGGCTCTATTCCGCGGAGGAGGGCGTTTCACCTTTTTCGAAGGAACCTCATCGATTCCATCACCAACTCCTTTGCGCTTCCTCGGCATTGTGTCCCTGTCACATAGGAACAAAAAAGAAAAGCGAATGAAACCAATTAGATAACTTGTGAAAAACTGATATCACAATTAACAACAACATTTATGAATTGGTGTTTGACAAAGCAATAATACAACTAATAAATAAATCAAGCAAACTTCACTTGGTTCACCACACCTGCTAAACTATAGCAAAACAGATGGCACAGGTATCTAAAAGCATGTGTAACTGATAAATGAGGCACAATAGTATTGGTAAGTTAGAAAGGCGGCATCAATTTGATGATGTACAACCAAATTACCAGTGATAAAATTAGCATTGATACACGGTGATTAATAATCACAAAAATGATGTCGGTAAGCATACAAAAAACAACCAGACCATTGAATAAGATACGAGCATTGTGCTGCATGTAGTTAGACTAGAAAAATACTGGTAACTACAGTAACATGATAATGGTAAGTGCTTGCACATCATCATTGGAGATATCCAAAAAAAAGAAATGCAAAGCATTAAAATCATGAGGCTTCAGTCCAAAAAACACAACCTAATGTGGATGTAGCTGTTCGAAGAACAATTAGTAATCAGAGCGCGATTGCACCGCTCAAAATTACCGACAACTAGAAATTTAGGCACATAAACAACACCACTCATAAAAAAAGTGTTTCAACAACTGGTAATTCCAGTGCAATATCATTGATAAGTGTAACACCATCATCATGATAATTTAACCATAACAAACAACACTGATAATAGTAGTGCTTCCGCATCTCGTAATTTGAGAGCAATGTCATTGGCAAGTTCAATACAAACATCATGATAATTAAACAGAACAAACATCACAGGTAATTCAAGCATTGTAAACATGCTAATTAGAGCACCACAAGCCTAATCGATAGACAGACCGCATCAAACAAAACCAACATAACAACATTTTGGGAGTGAACTTAGGGTTACTGTTCAAATCCTCGTCCACTAATGCACATCTTCAAATCCATAAACACCAAACACTATTGCACACAAATTGTTAGTAGAACCGGCCACGTTTATCCACCACGAAAACCTATCCACACCCACCAGCCAAATAATTTCACACAAATTGAACAGATATCCAAGCCATATTCAGCTGGAACTAGAAGGTGACCTAATCTAACCTAATGGGAACAACAACCGGCCGGATTCGAAGGGTCCGAGCACCAAAAATCAACGGCGGAGCAACAGGAATCCAGAGCGGGGGCGGGTGGGGGGATGCGCTCCTCAACGCCGATTCAGAAACTAGAAGTCGGCCTAAACTAACATAATCTAACCTAATGGGAACAACAACCCACCGGATTCGAAGGCTCCGAGCAGCAAAAATCAATGGCAGACCGGTGGAAAGATATCGGTGGAGCAAAACAGGGAGACAAAGGGGTGGGGAATGCGCTCCTCACCACAGATTCAGACGTCGTCCGCCGCGAACAGGACCACGAAACCACCAACAACCGTCGCGGATGAGGGGGAGGGTAGCGAGACGGGATTTGAATGCAGACCGCAGCAGCAGACGGGGAAGTAATGAGGGAAAAGAGGGAGAGGGGGGAAGTGGGTATCGTGGACATTGGACGAGACGGGCGGTTTCGGCGGGGCCCGCTTGTCATCGAAAGGGTAACGAGGTAACGGCTATCACCACGCGTGCTGCGCGCACCACGTACGACGCGCGACGTTGGATTTGGATCAAGCGGCTCGCGAGTCGTACGCGCCTGTTGCAAACCACCAGTCAGCGGGATTTTAGCATTGTCGTTAAAAAATATCCCAAGATCCAGGCTGAATAAATCAGGCTTGAGCTCACCTCGTGCCACATTAGACTACAACAGAAACATACACCACACAAAAAATCTGAAACTTATCAGCTCTTCTCCTGCATTTGAACAGCTAGTAGGCAACGTAAAGAGTGAGTGGGGAAACGTAGTAGAAAACAACATATTCGCCCTACGATCAACTAGGAACACTATAAAGATAAACCGCCGGGGATGACAGGGGCGACTAGTCGGGCGACACTGGGGGCGGCTTCAGGGCCGCCTCGAAGGATCACCGGTGCTATCCGGTCTAGCGGGAGGACGCTCGTAGGAGGTCGGTTCTAGGCGTTGGCTGAAGGCGACTGCGACTCGGACGACAACGACGGCTACTCGGATGGCGGGCTGGCCGGCGTGCCATCTCCTACCCCTTCCGACGCAATCTGCAAAGCCCTTAGGATTGGGTACCCAAAGGATGAGGTGGCTCTGCTCGTGGATCAGGCGATCCCCTCCGATGATCCGGCGAGGTTGGGGCTACGGGCGGAGGACAAGATCGAAATCGTCCGGCGCATTGTTCATCGACGAACGGCGGCGACGGCGATCCGGCCTTGCAAGGGGCTGTTACCTAAGGTTAGTCTTCCGAAACTTACTTTGTCTGATTTTGTGGCGGATCATTCGTGGAAAGTTGTGAAGAGAAAGAAGCGACGGTGGCTTCCGGCGGCGCAGGCGCCGGCGCTGGCGGTCGACCGATCTGCCGTGATCCGTGAAGCACGGATCGCGCGTTTGAATTCGCTATTGGGCCCTGAGGAGCTTGTGGCTGCGGTGAGAGGTTCGGGTGGGCCGTCGATTGGGCTTTCGGCCAAGCGGGAGTCATTGCAGTCTGGACCGGGACTAGCTGGGCATGAGGCCCAGGAAAAACCGATTCCGACTGTAGTCGACGTCCTTCCTGTATGCACGACCATCTCCTCCCATCGTGAAGCTATGCCGCCGCCTAGGGTTCGACGCAGTGTTGTCCCTGGGTTCCCGTCGTGCCCGGCGGGACGTGCAGCGCGCATCCCTCCCCTAGCCGCGTGCATGGCGGGTGGTGGAGCCAGACCGCCGGGGCCCAAGCCGGTGGCGCCCAGGTCTTCTATGCCGCCTTGTCCGTTGGTCCAGCAGCAGTTCCCTCGGGTGCGGGGGCCTCGACCCAGTTGCCCCGCGCAGCGCCGGCCGCTCCAAGACGCGGTGGAGGCCAGCTTGGGCAGAGACCGCCGGCGCAAGGACAGGCTGCGGTGGTTGCCGCGGGTCGGGGAGGGGCTGCTATTGGGCCGCAGCCAACGCCGTAGGGTCCGGTTGCGGTGGGTGATGTGGGACATGGCGGCGCTGCGCACGGGCCACGTCCACCGACGCCTGGGTCTGCCGTCGTGTCTAGTCAGGCGCCCGGCCATCAGCCTCGGGCTGCGCCGCCGATGCATCACGTCGCGAGGCCACTGCAGAAGCGTCCTGGACCGACGCAGACACATACACCGCCGCCTCAGTCTGGTGCTGGGGGTGCGGGTTTGCCCCGTGGCCCAGCCAACAGTGGTGCTAACGGACTGCCCCGGGGACAATGTGGTGACGATGGTTACAATGCGTATGGTGAAGGCCAACATCGTGGTTCATCATCGTCGGGTGGCGGCCGTGGTTATGCTTGGCAGAGCAATGGTTCAGCTGAGAGACCTTTTTACGGCCCTCCGGGTGGCTTTGTTGAGGGGGCATCAGGCCCTGACTACCCACAGCAAGGTGACTACCGTGGTCATCGTGGCCGAGGTGGCCGGTACTGGCAGCGTGAGCCTCCTCCGCCTGTCATCATTGAGCAGACGGACTTCGAGGAGGCGGCTGATCCCAGTCAGACGCTACAGCTGTCAGGTCAGGCTATGGAGGTGGTGACCGCGCTGGCTACGGCTGAGACCATAGCGACGGGTTCGGTCGTGGTTGCAGACAAGGCAGACTCTGATAGAGTGTCCAAGTGGGGCCGTGATATGTCTTCAACGTATCTATAATTTATGAAGTATTCATGCTATTAAATTATCTGTTCTGGGTGTTTAATGGGCTTTATTATACACTTTTATATTATTTTTGGGACTAACCTATTAACCGGAGGCCCAGTCCAAGTTGTTGTTTTTTGCCTATTTCAGTGTTTCGCAGAAAAGGAATATAAAACGGAGTCCAAACGGAATGAAACATTCGGGAGAGTTATTTTTGGAACAAATGCAATCCAGAAGACTTGGAGTAGACGTCAGGGAAGCAACAAGGTGGCCACGGGGGTCCAGGGCGCGCCCCACCCCCCGGGGCATGCCCCCAGCCTCGTGGGCCCCTCGTGGCTCCCCTGACCGACTTCCTTTGCCTATATATATCCATATACCCTGAAAACATCGAGGAGCACAATAGATCGGGAGTTCCGCTGCTGCAAGCCTCTATAGCCACCAAAAACCAATTGGGACCCGTTTCGGCACCCTGCCGGAGGGGGGGATCCCTGACCGGTGGCCATCTTCATCATCCCGGCGCTCTCCATGACGAGGAGGGAGTAGTTCACCCTTGGGGTTAAGGTATGTACCAGTAGCTATGTGTTTGATCTCTCTCTCTCTCTCGTGTTCTTGATTTAGCACGATATTGATGTATCGCGAGCTTTGCTATTATAGTTGGATTTTATGATGTTTCTCCCCCTCTACTCTCTTGTAATGGATTGAGTTTTCCCTTTGAAGTTATCTTATCGGATTGAGTCTTTAAGGATATGAGAACACTTGATGTAATGTCTTGCATGTGCTTATCTGTGGTGACAGTGGGATATTCACGTGATCTACTTGATGTACGTTTCGGTGATCAACTTGCGGGTTCAGTGACCATGTGAACTTATGCATAGGGGTTGGCACACGTTTTCGTCTTGACTCTCCGGTAGGAACTTTGGGGCACTCTTTGAAGTTCTTTGTATTGGTTGAATAGATGAATCTGAAATTGTGTGATGCATATCGTATAATCATGCCCACGGATACGTGAGGTGACAATGGAGTATTTAGGTTACATTAGGGTTTTGGTTGATTTGTGTCTTAAGGTGTTATTCTAGTATGAACTCTATGATAGATCGAAACGAAAGAATAGCTTTGTGTTATTTTACTACGGACTCTTGAATAGATTGATCAGAAAGGATAACTTTGAGGTGGTTTCGTACCCTATAATAATCTCTTTGTTTGTTCTCCGCTATTAGTGACTTTGTAGTGACTCTTTGTTGCATGTTGAGGGATAGTTATATGATCCAGTTATGTTATTATTGCTGAGAGAACTTGCACTAGTGAAAGTATGAACCCCAGGCCTTGTTTCAACGCATTGCAATACCGTTTGTGCTCACTTTTATCATTACTTACCTTGCTATTTTTATATTTTCAGATTACAAATACTCATATCTATCATTCATATTGCACTTGTATCACCATCTCTTTGCCGAACTAGTGCACCTATACAATTTACCATTGTATTGGGTGTGTTGGGGACTCAAGAGACTCTTTGTTATTTGGTTGCAGGGTTGCTTGACAGAGACCATCTTCATCCTACGCCTCCCACAAATTGATAAATCTTAGGTCATCCACTTGAGGGAAATTTGCTACTGTCCTACAAACCTCTGCACTTGGAGGCCCAACAACGTCTACAAGAAGAAGGTTGCGTAGTAGACATTAGCCCGCAAGAAGGAGAAGATGTTGTGCTATCGTTGTGGTGAGAAGGGCCACTTTTATCGCGGAATGCATGACTGAGCTTTGTGATACCTGCCTCAAGCCAGCACATGATACAGGGGAGTGCCCAATTTTGTGTGATCAGATGCCGACTATTACCATTTATGGACTTTATTGTGCTGAGTTGAAGTTCTTTGAGTCTCCTAGTGCGAGGAAGATCCCAGAGGAGACCCAGAGCATGACCACTGGGATTGTGAAAGTTACCAAAAGTGATGTCTCTGAGTCTCAGATTGTGCAGAGGCTTAAGGAGTTAGTTCCAGGTGACTACCAGTGGGAGCTTGTCAGTCTCGAGGGCAACATGTATAAGGTTGACTTCCCTTCTGTTGATGATTTGCAGAAACTTTTGAGCTTCGGTTGTGCAGAGTGCCTGGCACACAATGTATCCTGGAGTTCCATGAGGTGAAGAAGGTGGAGCCACGGGGCAAGCCTCTTACTCAGGTCTGGTTACATTTCTCCGGGGTTCCATCGAATCCGATGCAAGATGCTAGGGTTGTTGCTAGCTTGAGTATCTTGGTGGGGAAACCTGAGAGAGTGGATATGGCCTTCACCCGAGCTCACGGGGTGGCCCGACTGTTGGTGAGTGTTCTGGATATTGAGTTTGTGCCTGATGTGGTTAAGTGGACATATAGGGGCGAAATATTCCCCCCTCGACATTGGGTTTGAGGAAACCGATCTTTTCACTGAGGCCATCAATGGGACTGATGTAGACATGCACGAGGGAGATGATAGTTCTGGTGCCAAGGAGGCATCAGTAGATGATGTTGGACGAGAGGTGTCCAACTGTTCGAGGTCTGTCTCTCAGACGCCCGGGGACGGGACGGCACCATCCACTTTGGTGCCGATGTACGCTTTGAGATTCGGGACATTTGAGCCAGCATCTGCTCCTCCCGACTCTGGAGTGACTGGGTGGAGTCAGATGATGTGCTTGAGCGTACTCTACCTCCGCTAGACTTTGACGCTGCTGATGGTCCTCTCCTCAGGGGCTCGGAGGTGATTGTCTCTGTGATGACCTCGGTCGATGGAGGGGGGGGAGCTTGGGCAAGAGGCCCATCTTTCTCCCACTATGACTGAGGGAGTCCTGGATTAGGGGGTATCCGGACAGCCGGACTATGTACATCGTCCGGACTATTGAAGCGTGAAGATACAAGACACAAGACTCCGGCCCGTGTCCGGACGGGACTCTCCTTTGCGTGGAAGACAAGCTTGGCGATCCGGATATTATATTTCCTTCCTTTTAACCGACTCCATGTAAACCCTAGCCCTCTCCGGTGTCTATATAAACCGGAGAGGATGGTCCTTAGAAGGCCAATCACAATTATAATCATACCATCATAGGCTAGCTCTTAGGGTTTAGCCTCTATGATCTCGTGGTAGATCTACTCTTGTACTACTCATATCTTCAATATTAATCAAGCAGGAAGTAGGGTTTTACCTCCATCGAGAGGGCCCGAACCTGGGTAAACATTGTGTCCCTTGCTTCCTGTTACCATCAGCCTAAGACGCACAGATCGGGACCCCCTACCCGAGATCCGCCGGTTTTGACACCAACATTGGTGCTTTCATTGAGAGTTCATCTGTGTCGTCGCTTCAAGGCCTGATGGCGTCTTCAATCGACAACAACACATTCCAGGGGGAGACTTGTCTCCCCGGACAGATCTTTATGTCCGACGGCTTCACACTGCAGGCCAATTCGCTTGGTCATCTGGAGTGGATCGGCAGCCGCACCCCTGGCCACCAGGTCAGATTCGGAAACTTGAACTACAAGGCGGATATTCGCGGGGACTTGATCTTCGTTGGATTCGGGCCTATACCAGAAGCGCCGGACAGTCATGACAAGCACGGCCTAGACCTGCTGTCGGACAATGCTCGGGATACCATCCCTGCAGTAGCCCCGGATCTAAATCCGGAACAGGTTGCGTTGCCTAAGGACGGAGGGGTCGACCCCGCCCCACGGGCCGCATACTCATCAGCGGTGGAGCCGAACACGGGTCTCACCTCTATTGAGGCCTGTAACCTCGGGCCCCCGGACTCGTATCCGGTTGTTGGTCCCAGTCCGCATACCCTCGAGCCAGTCGGGCCAGTTTGGGCTCCGGTAATGGAGTTTACCGCTGCGGACATCTTCCAGCACTCACCCTTTGGCGACATGCTGAACTCATTAAAGTCTCTCTCTTTGTCAGGAGACTCTGGGCCAAACTATGTCCGGCCTGAGTGTAAGCAGGCGATGTAGGAATTCATTGCCCACCCACCACCCACTTCATTGCCACGATTGATGATTTAACCGACGTTCTTGACTTCGACTCCGAAGACATCGATGGTATGGACGACGATGCAGGAGAAGCTTCAGAATCTCTGGGGCGCGGGACTACTACATTGTCACACGATATATACATGGTGGATACGCCCAAGAAGGACGACGGAGATAATCCGAACGATAAAACACCCGGGCAAAAGCCAAAACAGCGGCGCAGATGCCTCTCAAAGTCCAGCAACAGTAAAAATAGCAACAAGAGTGCAAGAAGGATCGATATACCAGTAAACCCCAAAGGCAGTAACGACCACATGGACCCAGCGATGGAGCAGGACGAGCCAGGTCACGCCAAACTGAGTTCGGAGCAAATACCCGATCACAATGATCCGGAGGGACAAGCTCATGAAACCGCCCCAGAACAGGAACACAGTCCGGACGATGATGCATTCACCATTCCAGAAGAACGAGTGGAACGAGACAACCTCCACCGAAAGCTTATGGCCACAGCAAGAAGTCTAAAGAAGCAGAAACAACGGCTTAAAGCCGCACAGGAAAAGCTCAGTCGTAGATGGAATAAAGTGCTAGACACTGAACTAAGATATGGCGACGATCGCCATACAAAAAGCTATCCAAAACGCAAGCTGCTGCCAGAATTCGACGACGAGGCCGTTCCACCAAACAATAATATGACCAGGAGACCAGACGTACCGCTTCACAACCACAACAGCGGCTACTGACACCGCGCATGATCTACGTGAGTATCTAGATAAGAAAGCCGGTGCAGCCAAGTCCATCTACGGATCTAAAGGACACACCCCGGCGAGAGACTATGGTCACCCAAACGCTCATACAAGCCAAATACCAGTTCGGAATAAGCACCGGACACAACAACAACAGACTACATGCCACAACGCGCCTAGATATAGAGGGGCTGCTCACCCCCAGTGCTTCACCAAAGAAGTACTGGACCATGAATTCCCACAAGGCTTTAAACCTGTGAACATAGAGGCATACGACGGAACGACAGACCCAGGGGTCTGGATCGAGGATTTTATCCTGCATATTCACAAGGCTCGTGGGGATGACCTCCACGCCATTGAAAGCACAAGTGCTCCCTAGGTGGTTTTGGTAATTAATGTCAACATATCTCTTGTTGGACTAACACTTTTATCTAGTATATTTCAGACAAGTTCTACATTGGAGTGGCATGGACTAAAGGATGTGGGAACTCCTTCAAGATGCTAAGGACAAAGGATTGGCTAAAGCTTCAAGCTCAAGACTCTTCATTTTACATTTTAGTGATCCAAGATCACATTGAGTCTATAGGAAAAGCCAATACTATCAAGAAGGGGTGAGGTGTTGCTTAATGAGTTTCTTGCTCCACAGTGCTTAGTGATATGCTCCAAAACCCTCAACTACTTTCCCACTTCCACTCATATGACCTAAACCTAAAGCCAAAATCAGTCACACCGATTCTTTCTATCCGGCGCCACCAAGTTCATCTGTCATAGCCACTGCCACAAACCCTAGGCAAATCGGTCTTACCGATAGGGATCTCAGTTTCACCGAGATGGGATTGTAATCTCTCTGTGTATGTCCATCATCATCAAAAATCGGTCTCACCGAGTTTGAGCAATCGGTACTACCGAGATTACAATGCAAACTTCCTGGTTGACTCATTACCAAAATCGGTCCCACCGAGTTTGAGTAATCGGTCAAACCGAGTTTGCCTGACCAACTCCCTGGTTAGCTAATTACCAAAATCGGTCCAACCGAGTTTGTGTAACCGGTCTCACCGAGATTACGTTATGCCCTAACCCTAACCATATCGGTCCTACCGAGTTGCATGTCGGTCCCACCGAAAATCCTAACGGTCACTAGGTTTACTAAATCGGTCTGACCGAGTTTGTTGATTCGGTCCCACCGAGATTGGTAAATTGTGTGTAACGGTTAGATTTTGTGTGGAGGCTATATATACCCCTCCACCTCCTCTTCATTTGTGGAGAGAGCCATCAGAACAAACCTACACTTCCAACTTACCAGTTCTGAGAGAGAACTACCCACTCATGTGTTGAGGTCAAGATATTCCATTCCTACCACATGAATCTTGATCTCTAGCCTTCCCCAAGTTGCTTTCCACTCAAATCTTCTTTCCACCAGATCCAAATCCTATGAGAGAGAGTTGAGTGTTGGGGAGACTATCATTTGAAGGACAAGAGCAAGGAGTTCATCATCAACGCACCATTTGTTACTTCTTGGAGAGTGGTGTCTCCTTGATTGGCTAGGTGTCACTTGGGAGCCTCCGACAAGATTGTGGAGTTGAACCAAGGAGTTTGTAAGGGCAAGGAGATCGCCTACTTCGTGAAGATCTACCGCTAGTGAGGCAAGTCCTTCGTGGGCGACGGCCATGGTGGGATAGACAAGGTTGCTTCTTCGTGGACCCTTCTTGGTCCTCCAAGAAACAAAACTCGGTATCCTTATCCACTGCCGAAGCGGAATACATTGCCGCTGGTTCATGTTGTGCTCAATTACTTTGGATGACCTAAACTCTTAAAGATTATGGGATATATGTGAAACATGTTCCATTGCTTTGTGACAATGAAAGTGCTATCAAAATTGGTCATAATCATGTGCAACATTCTCAAACTAAGCATATTGAAGTTCGTCATCATTTCATTCGAGATCATGTTGCTAAGGGTGACATTGATCTTAAGCATGTTCGCACCGAAAAACAATTAGCGGATATATTCACTAAACCTCTTAATGAGAAAGTGTTTTGAAGGTTGAGAGGAGAATTGAACATCATTGATGCTTCAAACTTGGAGTAGAAACTCCATTGGATACATGCAAGACATGAGCTTATGACTAATCCTTGATATTTCTCTTATGATGAAAATTTTATATCTTGGACATATTTGCATCTTGCATGTTATCTAACCCATGTAGGTACTTGGTTGAATCAAATTCCATGAGATTGTAACCTACTCACATCTTGAGCAATCTCTACATCACCAAGTCTCTATACAAAGGTGGATGAAGACAAGGAAGCACGAAACCATTCAAACATATCCTTTGACAAATTCTATGTTGAGCTTCATGATTGTCATTTTTGGATACACAAGTGCTCTTCCTTGCAATAACTAACCCATGTAGGAAGATGGACTCAAATTCCAAGTGGTGCTCCCAATTCTTGATGACCTACATCAACCTTGAGCAACCCACACAAGTTCAACTACATGATCAACACCACCAACCAAGGTATGTTATTCCATCTTAGAGAAGCTTTACTCCGAGTCATGAGCTAAAGCAACTCGACAAGATGTGAATACATCAAGATGCTTAAACGAAAAATGGTAAACCCATTTTGAGCTTAAACGATGAGTATGACCTATGATCAAGTGATCTCACTTGACTCCTAAGTCAATATACTCTAACATAGGTGACTTTGTCGCCGACCATCTCTAGTTGAAGTTCTCTTGTGTTCTCTTTTGTGTTTTTGCATTTGTCTCATGCATATTTGTTTCCCCTTTCAAAAAAAACTTCATCTAGATTTCTTTCTTTTCTGTTTTTTCAGCATTTTCTGCATCCAATTCATTGCATATCATTTAGTAAATTCCTTGTAAATCTTTGGAGATCCTACTAATCTAGTTAGCTGAGGTGACAAGTGTTTTCTCTGCGATGAACTCGGTTCCACCGATTAGTTATTTTCGGTCCAACCGAATTCTTTCAGTACAACCGACGCATACCACTCGGTGCCACCGACTTCACAACAGGAAAAATAGTTTGCCACTTATTCTGTGATTCTTCTGATCCAGCTCCACTCAATGAATCTTGTCCTCTACAAGCATCACATTTTTATCATTTGACTTGTGCTGTGACTCAAGGACCAAACCCATTCAACAGATTCCAAAAAAAAGAAGGAAAAAAACCTTCTTGGAAATTTATGTCAAAGGGGGAGAGAGAGATCACATCAAAGCTTATCATTTAGAGAGAGATCACATCAGAGAATATATCACCTCCTCAGGGGGAGAAAGAGATCTCCAGGGGGAGAGAATACTCAAGTAGAAAGTATTTCTCAAGGAACCCAGATGCTTGGTGTTCAAGAGGAGAGATGCCACATGTCTTACTGAGGGGAAAGACATGTTCATATGTGCTTATTTGCATTAGTTTGCATTAGCTCTGTTCATTCATATCTTTCAGCTCTGATTTTCTGTTCCCTATCTTCTCCCAGTATCCCATGCTTGATTTAGGGGGAGCAAGACATCTAAGGGAAAGAAATCATTTAAATTCATTGCATATCTTTACTCTTGGGGACATGTCTAATCCAATGTGGTACTTAGTACTCACTCTCTACATGTCATCCCAGTCTTGGTATTCTTGTGGTTTCTTCTGTTTGCTCTGGCTAGTAAATGTACATGTGTTATCTAACCTTGTTTACGCAGGTTCATTCCATCCTAAGCCAACTCAAGACTACAAGGTAAGTATATGCATCACAATCATGTGTATGAGGATTCTTGCTGATGTACATACTATTTGCAAGAAGGACTCATGAGCATGAAGGTATTTTCTTTAATATTCTTTGCTCTGATGCATATGGCCAAGATACATGTAACTCATTGCCTACTCTATCATGGTTATGCTCTCACATGCTTCTATATTCCATGTTTACATGTTTGCATACATGTAGGGGGAGCCTATGCTTGTTACATGTCTTTCCAAAGCTTTACTTGCTATTCTTTATATCCTTATCTAAAGCTTTGATGTATGTTGTCATCAATTACCAAATAGGGGGAGATTGAAATCACAAGTGCTCCCTAGGTGGTTTTGGTAATTAATGTCAACATATCTCTTGTTGGACTAACACTATTATCTAGTATATTTCAGACAAGTTCAACATTGGAGTGGCATGGACTAAAGGATGTGGGAACTCCTTCAAGATGCTAAGGACAAAGGATTGGCTAAAGCTTCAAGCTCAAGACTCTTCATTTTACATTTTAGTGATCCAAGATCACATTGAGTCTATAGGAAAAGCCAATACTATCAAGAAGGGGTGAGGTGTTGCTTAATGAGTTTCTTGCTCCACAGTGCTTAGTGATATGCTCCAAAACCCTCAACTACTTTCCCACTTCCACTCATATGACCTAAACCTAAAGCCAAAATCGGTCACACCGATTCTTTCTATCCGGCGCCACCGAGTTCATCTATCATAGCCACTGCCACAAACCCTAGGCAAATCGGTCTTACCGATAGGGATCTCGGTTTCACCGAGATGGGATTGTAATCTCTCTGTGTATGTCCATCATCATCAAAAATTGGTCTCACCGAGTTTGAGCAATTGGTACTACCGAGATTACAATGCAAACTTCCTGGTTGACTCATTACCAAAATCGGTCCCATCGAGTTTGAGTAATCGGCCAAACCGAGTTTTCCTGACCAACTCTCTGGTTAGCTACTTACCAAAATCGGTCCAACCGAGTTTGTGTAATCGGTCTCACCGAGATTACGTTATGCCCTAACCCTAACCATATCGGTCCTACCGAGTTGCATGTCGGTCCCACCGAAAATCCTAACGGTCACTAGGTTTACTAAATCAGTCTGACCGAGTTTGTTGATTCGGTCCCACCGAGATTGGTAAATTGTGTGTAACGGTTAGATTTTGTGTGGAGGCTATATATACCCCTCCACCTCCTCTTCATTCGTGGAGAGAGCCATCAGAACAAACCTACACTTCCAACTTACCAGTTCTAAGAGAGAACTACCCACTCATGTGTTGAGGTTAAGATATTCCATTCCTACCACATGAATCTTGATCTCTAGCCTTCCCCAAGTTGCTTTCCACTCAAATATTCTTTCCACCAGATCCAAATCCTATGAGAGAGAGTTGAGTATTGGGGAGACTATCATTTGAAGCACAAGAGCAAGGAGTTCATCATCAACGCACCATTTGTTACTTCTTGAAGAGTGGTGTCTCCTATATTGGCTAGGTTTCACTTGGGAGCCTCCGACAAGATTGTGGAGTTGAACCAAGGAGTTTGTAAGGGCAAGGAGATCGCCTACTTCGTGAAGATCTACCGCTAGTGAGGCAAGTCCTTCGTGGGCGACGGCCATGATGGGATAGACAAGGTTGCTTCTTCGTGGACCCTTCTTGGGTGGAGCCCTCTGTGGACTCGCGCAGCTGTTACCCTTCGTGGGTTGAAGTCTCCATCAACGTGGATGTACGATAACACCACCTATCAGAACCACGCCAAAAACATCCGTGTCTCCAATTGCATTTGAATCCTCCAAAACCCCTCCCTTTACATTCTTGCAAGTTGCATGCTTTACTTTCCGCTACTCATATACTCTTTGCATGCTTGCTTGCTATATGTTGTGAATGTTAAACTTGTGCCTAAACTCCACTTAAACTTAAAGAAGCTAAAAACTGCAACTTTGGTACTTTGTGTCTAATCACCCCCCTCTAGACACATCTTCTCAAGGTCCTACAGCCATCAAATAGCTTCCCCTCAAGTTGAAGGGACCAGCTTGACACTGGTTGAAAAGCCTCCCCGAAAATTCAATCGGAGTTGGGAGGAACTCGAGGACGCTTTCAGGGCCAACTTTCAAGGGACTTATGTCCGGCCTCCGGATGCAGATGATCGAAGTCACATAATCCAACAACCTGGAGAGTCCGCCCGCAAGTTTTGGAACAGATTCCTCACTAAAAAGAATCAAATAGTCGATTGTCCGGACGCTGAAGCCTTAGCAGCATTCAAACACAGCATCCGCGACGAGTGGCTCACCCAGCACCTCGGCCAAGAAAAGCCAAGGACAATGGCAGCCTTAACAGGCCTTATGACCCGCTTTTGCGCGGGTGAAGATAGCTGGTTAGCCCGTAAAGGCACCAGCGACCCCAACACATCCGAAATAAGGGATGGCAACGGGAAGCCATGGCGTAATAAACACAAACGCCAAAACAAGGAAGAGAGCCCGGATAACACAACGGTCAATGCCGGATTCAGGGGCTCTCGACCTGATCAGCAAAAGAAGCCATTTAAAGGCAGTAAAGAGGGACCGTCCGGTCTGAACAGAGTCCTGGACAGACTATGCCAAATTCATGGCACCCCGGAGAAACCTGCGAACCACACACATAGAGAATGTTGGGTCTTCAAGCAGGCCAGCAAATTAAATGTCGAACACAAGGGGAGGGAAACACCAAGTGAAGACGAGGACGAACCTCGCCAACCGAACACTAGGGGACAGGAAAAAATCCCGCCAGAGGTTAAAACAGTAAACATGATCCACGCGACTCACACATTCACGAGAAGGCACGAACACGCGCTCAGAGACGCGCACGATGTAGAGCCCATTGTACCCACATCTAACTTCTGGATGTCTCATCCGATCACTTTCGATCACATGGCCCACCGAACTAGTATTCGGCATGGAGGATCAGAGGCCTTGGTGCTAGACCCAATAATTGATGGATACCGTCTCACCCGCGTCCTCATGGACGGCGGCAGTAGTCTCAATTTAATATACGAGGACACTGTCCGCAGAATGGGGATAAACCCATCCAGAATTAGCCAAAGCAACACCACCTTTGAAGGGGTGATACCATGCGTTGAAGCCCACGGCAGGGGCTCCGTCATGCTGGAAGTAACATTAGGCTCCCCAGGTAACTCCAGAAGCGAAGAACTACTCTTCACCATCGCACCCTTCCAAAGCAGCTATCATGCATTGCTTGGAAGAGTGGGCTTCGCCCGCTTCAACGCATTGCCGCACTATGGCTACCTTACACTCAAGATGCCCGGTCCACGTGGCGTCATCACCGTTAGCAGAATCACAGAGCGCTCTTCACGCGCACAGGAACACGCGACGGCCCTGCGGGCGGACTGTAAGCAGCCTCCAATATCAAAAACATGACTGGTCATTACGACCACGGACACGGTTAGACGAGTCTGGTAGCCCAAATAAAACTGGACTAGGGCACCGTATATGTACTCCCATAACGGATACCAGGGTCTATAAATATTTAATGCAGCCCCACATCTGGCTCAACCTTATTGGCAGGCCAATATCTTACACTTTTATTATCAATCGCATACTTACGTTGTTCTCTCCTACGAGTTTTCTTTTTCCACAGACAACGTTCGCGTGATACCCTTCCAGGATACGGCACAACGGAGACAAAGGCACGGACGTGCAACAGGGCCCCGTTCAACAGGTTTCTTTTCAGATTAAGCCCATGTGTAAACCTTTTCTACTGCCTCTTATTGTTTAACCATCCCATTGGTTCCATACCCACAGAGGATACTGCCGTTATTGGCATTTTGCCACGACAGATTAATCGCACGTACCTGGAACTTTAGGGTTTATAACAGGCTTTCATCAGCCTGTTTTCTTTTACAAAGACCGAATACCTTTGGGAGTGTTCGGCGTCACGAGTTTGGCCTTATATGCATCAGCTCCGAATCATGTCTTTGGTAAAACGTTGGGTTTGCCCGGCTCCTGGGTTTGCCGCCTTATGTTCCATTATTATCGGCTAAGGCGGCCAAAGGAGAACTACTGCGATTGTGCCCTGGTTATTCCGGATGAGCACCTCAGTAGAGAAAGCCGAAAATTGACTGTCATGATACAGCGAGAGATTGTTCAACCACTCTAAGACTCACCGGAATCGTTAAGGATTCCTCCGCATTAATGAACAGCCGTTTCCAGGCCATGTACATACGCGCCCGTATTCGGATGCACGCAAATGTACCAGGGGCTACATAATAGCCCCACCGTTAGACCCCCATGGCTAAGCGAAAGTGTTACAGCTATATAGTCTGGTTGCCTAGTTCGACGTGTGATCACCTCCTTAATTGACCAAGACGTTGGATCAAGTGTGATTACGCATATTTCTCGCGAACACCCCCGCATTGTATGCGTGGGGGCTGAAGCCAACGACTGCTAACTTCCGAACTATTCATATCTATATAAAAACGGCCGCAAAGGGGACACAATCATACTTCCGGGCAAAAAGTATAAATATAGCCTCATAATCAAAATAAACATTGTTTTTTACAATGATTCGACATATCACTCGAACAAGACATTCTTCGAGCACTGCGCCTCTATTAGGCGGGCACCCTCTGTGACCTGCGCCAAGTAGTGCTCGGCCGGATATTGGCCTCCCGTCGGATCCTGGGTCGCTATAATGGTGGCCTCCATATCTATCCAATAGGCTTTAACGCGGGCAAGAGCCATCCGTGCACCCTCTATGCACGCCGACCTCCTCATGGTGTCAATCCGAGACACGACCCCAAGGCACTAAACCAAAGTAGCTGTCCGACTCAGGCCCCTTCGGCCAAAGATGGCCTATTACAGACCGCATTGCAAGCCCGGACAGCCTGTGGAGCTCTGCCACAGCAGCCACCTTCTCATTTAGCGGCACCGGGCGAGTGGGAGCATTGAACTGCGACCAGAAAAGCTTCTCCACTTCTTTATCACCTTGACCCTCGAAGAACTTGACATCGTCAGCTGTACTATTCGCCAAATCCGCATATGCATCTACAGGACTCCAGCGCCCAGCCAGGGGAGCATACTTCGGATCCAAAAACCTCGTCCTCACTAAGTAGGAGCCGCCAGCCACGATTTTGTCGGCCTGTTGGAGCTCCTCCCGCATACCCCGGATTTCGGTCCGCATCTCTTTGGCGGCATTGAGTGCCTTGTCTAGCTCGGCTGAACTAGCCTTATTCTCCTTTTCAAGGAGTACATACCGGTCAGCGGCATTTTTCAACTCCCCAGCCATTTCGGCTATCTTTTCCTCGCTTCGACGATGAGTAGCCTGTTCGGCTCTCAATTCTTCGGCCGCCTTTAGGGCAGCCGCATTGCTAGCCCGAGCTTGTTCCTTGGCCTGAGCAAGTTCCGCCCTCAGGGCCTCCACGGCAGCAGCACCATCTCTAGTACAAACACATGTCATTAACATTATGTCACTCTCGCATTTTCCTATACAACATAATAAGGGAAGCAGAGCACATACCCTGTGATTCTTCTAGCCGTTTGTTCACCAGCGTGATATCGGCATCAATAGATCCGATCTGCCTCCTTAGTTCGGCAACTTCAACAGACTGGTCGGCTGCCGGATCCTTAGATACCTGCGCACATGTACCGCGCAGCCATTACTATGTGATCCCCCGTTTGCCGCATATGGCGGGCAACCAGAGTCTCAGGGGCTACTATCCATAGGGAGCACACCTAGCGCGTGCTTCACAACCAAAAAATAGTGCATTTTTCACTACATACATCAAAGCCTTTGAGCAGGCTTGTAAATGCCTCATTCAAACCCCTTGTAGCGGACGAAATCTTCGTGAGCACCGTGCTCATTAAAGAACAGTGCTCCTCCGAGAGCGCGGCTCGCTCCAGAAGGTCTGTCGGTACGTCCGACCGGACATCGAACTTTGCCGGACCCTTCTCATCGCCCCCCGGGGGAGCCAAACGCTTCGGGCTCAGGGCGACTGGCGTGTTAGCTTCCAGCTTCGGCAGATCCTTACTCCTCTGTGACGACACCTCAGTGTCGCCCGCTTCATGAGGTGGAGAGGTTGGCGGGGTCCCACTCTCCATCATCTCCGGAGGAAGATCCCCCGAAGACGAACTATGTTGAAAAGAACTGCTCGCCGGACTGCAAAAGACGAAGTCCCGGTTATGAATCTCGAAGAAACACCCCGCCTTCGAATTAACGATCAACTTACAGCTCGGTGGAGGGCTGGCCCGCTGGTGGGCACGACGCGGTGAGGGTGCCCGTCGCGGCAGAGCCCCCTGGTGATACCTTCTTCCCTTGTTTGGGCATCTCCGCCTCTAAGTCTTCGGAGGCGGCCCTCTTCCTCCCGCGCGGGGAGGAGGCTTTAACCTCCCCTTCCCGACTATCCTCCGTAGGAGAGGTAGCGATTCCCCCGGTCTGGATGCATAGTGTGTGAAGTTTGGCTTCACTGCCGTTTCCTTCGCCTTTCCCTGAGGGGATTTTGCTGAGCACCCAGCCAAGCATCTTGGCGACGGTTGGACCAGGCGAACCTTCAGGAAGTGGCGCTGGACACCTGATTCTCTCCGCCTTGTTGAGCCATTCCTGGCCACGGAGGGATTTTCAGAATAATAGTTATGATAAATATAAATGAAGTGTGCAGCTTTAAGGTTACTTACTTGGGCATCTAGGGGATTGCAGCTTAGGCCCGCATCCTCGGTGGTGTCCGGACACTTTACTTGTGGTCTGAAGAATAATTTACACATCCCTTCGCGCTTCAGGCCGAAGAAGTGCTTAATAGTCCGCGGACCCTCCGGATTAAACTCCCACATCCGGAGAGGCCGACGTTTGCACGGCAACATCCGTCGGATTAGCATCACTTGAATTATGTTGACAAGATTTATGTCCCTCGATTCTGCAGTTTTGGTACATCACCAGCGGGCCCAAAATCCCTTCCTACGTCGGTCCAAGACGCCAACTGTGATGGAGGGCCCGAGCGGAACTCGGGGGGCGGCTACCCACTTTGTGCCTCTGGGAGCTGTAACATAAAACCACCTCCGTTGCCATATATCGGATACTTCTGGGAAAGAACCCTCTGGCCATGGGGCATCGGCGTTCCTGCTTATTATGGCACCTCCGCACTCCGCATGTCCCCCCTCGATCATCTTCGGTCCACATTGAAGGTCTTGAGCCATAAGCCGAAGTGTGGGGTGATGTGGAGAAAAGCCTCGCACACAATAATGAACGACGAGATATGGAGGATGGCGTCTGGAGCTAGATCATGAAAATCCAACTCATAGTAGAACATGAGCCCCCTCACAAAGGGTCGAGGGTGAGGCCCAGGCCTCGGAGGAAGTGTGGGACAAACACAACACTCTCGTTGGGCTCCAGCGTAGGGATAACTTGTCCTGGAGCCGGAAGCCTGTGTCGAATGTCGGCGGTCAGGTATCCGACCTCCCAAAGCTTCATAATGTCCTCCTCTTGGATCGAGGAGGCCACCCACCGGCCTTTTGCATCGGATCCGGACATGTTGGAGGATCTGGGGTGTTGGAGCTTGGGCCTTGGGTGTTAGAACTCGAGGTGCAAGAAGGAGCAAGGGAGGTGGAAAAGAGGCGTAGACCTTGACCCCTTTATAAAAGGGATGAATATCAAGAGTCCCCAGCGCGACCGCTTGAGACTTATCTAAAATACACGGAGACATACCAATGGTCACCGTGGTGTCACACACGCCCATACTGATGAAAGATCCCGTAATAAGAGGAACACGATCTCTGCTTTGGCAGGACGTGCCAATAAAACCGCCTCGCAACGCGAGTCGAGGTGGAGCAGGAAACGTCGGTTCGTGTTGGACCAGGCCACGATGCAAGGGCACGACGTACAAAGATTGCCAGCAGACCAGATTTATGCTATGTTCCCTACAATGCTGTGTGAAGATCATCTTGCAGATCCGGACACGGTCTACGTGTTCGATAATAACCTTAGAGTATTCGGAAGGAGGAACCCGCCTTGCAATGCCGAAGACAAGACTGCGTGTCGGACTCATCGTCATTGAAGCCTGGTTTAGGGGCTACTGAGGGAGTCCTGGATTAGGGGGTATCCGGACAGCCGGACTATGTACATCATCCGGACTATTGAAGCGTGAAGATACAAGACATAAGACTCCGGCCCGTGTCCGGACGGGACTCTCCTTTGCGTGGAAGACAAGCTTGGCGATCCAGATATTATATTTCCTTCCTTGTAACCGACTCCATGTAAACCCTAGCCCTCTCCAGTGTTTATATAAACCGGAGAGGATGGTCCTTAGAAGGCCAATCACAATTACAATCATACCATCATAGGCTAGCTCTTAGGGTTTAGCCTCTACGATCTCGTGGTAGATCTACTCATATCTTCAATACTAATCAAGCAGGAAGTAGGGTTTTACCTCCATCGAGAGGGCTCGAACCTGGGTAAACATTGTGTCACTTGCTTCCTGTTACCATTAGCCTAAGACGCACAGATCGGGACCCCCTACCCGAGATCCGCCGGTTTTGATACCGACAATGACTGTTGCCTTAGCCCGGGCGACGGAGCCGACAACGGTGGTTCAACCTAGGGGAGGGGGTCCTGGGCAGGTGGCCTCGGCTCCTTCTTCTCCTCCAGTGGCTAGGGTGGCCGCACCACCTGTGGTGCCCGCGACTCCCTCTAGCCACAGGGCCGGGGCGGGCGGGGAGTATGGGCAGGCGGCCCATGTACTCCCTTCCCCTTGCGCGCCTGCGCCCCAGGGCGTCGGTTCGAGGCCAACGTCGATGGGGCCTTGGAGCTCCCCTCCATTGCTCACGGCAGCTCCTGCAGCTTCGTCGAGGGGTGCGGCCCTGCAGTGTGTTCGGGGTGATGCTGGAGGCCCTACTTCGTGCGGGGGCACTCGGGAGGAGTTCATCACGTTTGGAGGGATTTCAGATCCGGTATCTGCAGGGCGGCGGATGAGTTGCCGCCTCCAGGATCTTCTCGAGGTTGACGACATGCAGCAGCGGTGCGCCATGAGGGTGGCCAAGCTTCGTGACATTGAGGTCACTACTGGTATGTCGGTCAACACTTCTAATTCCAGTTTGCATTTTTTCTAATAATGAGATTATTAATAATGCAAATCAATTACGAGTTTCACTAGGTAGTAATGATAGTGAAATCTCTAACTCCGTAAATGATATCCTGGATTTGGAAGCGGAACGCGCTTTAGAAATGATTCAAAACTTAGCAGCGGTTAAACCCATGAATGACTCTGATATAGATGTGTTGGGAGTTAGGGTGCTCGATAATTTTTGTGCGGATCTTGCACCATCCCTTCCCGAGTCAGAGGAAGAGGCTGACACTTTCGAGGCTGATGTAGTTAGATCCTAGAGTTTTTGGCAGATCTAGTTCGAATTTGCGGTTCGGAGCAGCTTCCAATCTTGGTTGGGGGTGATTTCAACATTATTAGAAGGAGAGAGGAAAAGAACAATGATAATTTCGATGGCAGGTGGTCGTTTATGTTTAATACCATTACTGAAAGCTTGGGTCTGAGAGAGATAGAGCTTTCGGGTAGAAAATTCACCTAGGCTAATAACTTGCCAAACCCGACGTTTGAGAAAATGGATCGAGTCCTTACGAGCATCGAATGGGAACAGAAATTTCCCTTGGTAACGGTCCAGGCGCTTTCGCGTGGAATTTCGGACCACACGGCATTACTGGTGGACTCCGGTGAGGCAACCCACGTGGGGAACAAAAACTCTATTTTGTTCGAACTGGTGTGGTTTGAAACAGAAGGCTTCTTGGATCTGGTAGCCAGGGAATGGGCTAAGGATGCAGGAGGTAGAACTTCGGTTGAGCGCTGGCAGAATAAGATAAGGCACTTGAGGAGTTTTTTGCGTGAGTGGGCTAAGCATCTTAGTGGGATTTATAAGGTTGAAAAGGAAAGGCTCCTTACACTTATTCAGTCCCTAGATTTAAAAGATGAGTCCACAATCCTTCACAATATGGAGCTTACTGCTAAACTTGAGGCGGAGATGAGATTGAAAGAGCTTCTCCGTGAAGAGGAACTGAAGTGGGTGCTCCGAGCTAAGGTTCGCAAACTTGTCCAGGGGGACGCGAACACTCAATTCTTTCACATGATCACTAATGGCAAGCACAGAAAGAAAAGAATCTTTCAGCTTGAACAAGACGAAGGAACAATTTTAGGATAGGAAAACCTAAAATTATACATAATCGAATACTACAAGCAGTTGTTTGGGCCTCCGGAGGATAATTGTGTATCCATGGATGAGTCTAGGATTGAGGATGTTCCTCAACTGGCTACAGATGAGAATGATATTTTGACTGCCCCTTTTTCGGAGAAAGAGGTGTTTGAAGCCATATCACAGATGAAAAATAATAAGGCTCCAGGGCCAGATGGATTTCTGGCGGAGTTCTATAAAAAGTGCTGGCATATTATTAAGGGGGATTTGTTACCGATGTTCCATGATTTATTCTCTGGACAGCTTCAGTTATTTCACCTGAATTTTGGAACAATAACCTTGCTTCCTAAGAAAACAGAGGTTGTGAGAATTGAGCAGTTCAGGCCGATCTGTCTTCTTAACGTTAGTTTCAAAATTTTCACCAAGGTCGGGACTAATAAGCTCACATAGATTGCGCATTCTGTGGTGCAGCAATCTCAAACTGCTTTCATGCCAGACAAAAACATCCTAGAAGGGGTTGTGGTCCTTCATGAAACGCTCCACGAAATTCACATGAAAAAACTAGATGGAGTTGTTTTCAAAGTGGATTTTGAGAAAGCGTACGATAAAGTCAAATGGCCTTTCCTTCAACAGGCCTTGTGTATGAAAGGTTTTGATGAAGTCTGGCGACGACAAGTAGAATCTTTCACGCAAAAAGGGAGTGTTGGAATTAAAGTGAATGACGATATAGGTCATTATTTCCAGACACATAAGGGCCTGAGACAAGGTGATCCGATGTCTCCTATTTTGTTCAACATTGTAGTTGATATGTTGGCAATTCTA
Organism: Triticum dicoccoides; assembly: GCF_002162155.2. Classification (NCBI taxonomy): domain Eukaryota; kingdom Viridiplantae; phylum Streptophyta; class Magnoliopsida; order Poales; family Poaceae; genus Triticum; species Triticum dicoccoides. The sequence goes on from NC_041385.1 coordinate 653,474,853, forward strand.
ATAGGAAGGGCTAAGGAAGTTGGTCAGGTGGGTGGCTTGGTGCCTCCTCTAGTAGATGAAGGTGTGTCCATCCTGCAGTACGCCGATGATACTATCATCTTTATGGAGCATGACTTGGCAAAAGCGAGAAATATGAAGCTGGTGTTTTGCTTATTTGAACAATTGACCGGGTTAAAACTTAACTTACATAAAAGTGAATTGTTCTGTTTTGGAAGAGCCAATGAGGAACAAGAGGCTTATAGGCAATTGTTTGGGTGCGAATTGGGGGTTTTACCTTTTACGTATCTAGGTATACCAATTCACCATCGTAAGCTAACAAACAGAGAATGGAAGTGCATTGAGGATCGATTTGAGAAGAAACTAAGTTGCTGGAAGGGCAAGCTCATGTCATACGGAGGCCGATTAATTCTTATTAATTCGGTTCTCACGAGTATGCCTATGTTTCTCTTGTTTTTTTAAGGTTCCGGTTGATGTTAGGAAAAGGCTGGACTTCTATCGATCCCGTTTCTTCTGGCAGAGTGATGAACTAAAAAGAAAATACAGACTCGCCAAATGGGATATTATATGTTGTCCAAAAGACCAAGGGGGTCTTGGCATTGAAAATCTTGAAGTCAAGAACAGATGTCTTCTCAGCAAGTGGTTGTCTAAGTTATCTGTAGAGACAGAGGCCACATGGGCGCAGATTCTCCGTAGTAAGTATCTTCACTCCAAAACTTTGTCCCAAGTGACAGCAAGGCCGATGGATTCTCCTTTTTGGAAAGGGCTGATGAGAGTCAACTCAGCCTTTTTCAATAGGAAAAAGTTTATAATCGGAAATGGCACCAACACGCGTTTCTCGGAGGATACTTGGCTAGAAGAGACTCCACTCGCACTTCAATATCCGTCTCTTTATAGTATTGTTCAACGATGCAACGCGTATGTTGCAATAGTATTTCAGTCCATCCCCCTCAATATTCAATTCAGGAGAACGTTAGCCGGTAATCGTTGGGAAGCTTGGCTCCACTTAGTGAGTAGACTGATGGAGGTCCAGCTGTCTCAACAACCCGATCAGTTGCGCTGGAAGCTTACTAGGACTGGGGAGTTTACAGTTAAATCGATGTATCTCGATGTTATCAACTCTAGCTCCATTCCTAGTTCCAAACATGTTTGGAAAGTCAAAGTTCCTCTGAAAATTAAAGTGTTTATGTGGTTTGTACATAAACAAGTCATATTAACCAAGGACAATCTCGCAAAACGCAACTGGACGGGACCTACTAGGTGTAGTTTTTGTGATCGGGATGAAACTATCAAACACCATTTTCTTGACTGCCCGCTGGCAAAAGTGCTATGGAGGACGGTACACATAGCCTTTAAGAATACTCCTCTGACTTCTGTCAGCACGTTATTTGGAACGTGGCTTAACGGGATAGAGGCCGAAACTGCGAGACACATTCGCGTAGGAGTATGTGCTCTTTTGTGGGCAGTCTGCAACTGCAGAAATGACTTAGTTTTTAACAGAACAACAAATTTTCATTTTTTACAGGTTATCTTCCGAGCCACTGCATTGATCCGTATGTGGTCGCTACTCGCTCCGACGAAGGCCAGTGAGCGTTTGGTTACTGGATCTATCCGGTAGGAGATGATAGCACGGAATATTTTCAACCGGTTTGGATGGCGGTCATGTAATAGGATAGGCAATTAGTTTCCTTATCTTGTTTATGCCGGCCGGATGTGGCGCTTTGGTTACTTTCTTTAGGCTCTATGTGAGCTTGTCTTTACTTTCATTATAACTTTAAGACCTTTGTTGAACCTATTTGATTTTTAATAAAGTTGATAGTATGCATCGTTCTGATGCAGAGGCCGGGGATTTCCCCCTTTTCGAAAAAAAGGCAACGTACAGAGTGGATTAAAGCGTTTTCCAATGAACACGTGTTGAAGTATTATAGAAATTGGACTCTGAAACTCAAAATAAATTCGACTCTGCCTCAGAGCTTCGTTCTATCAGGTTAGCTAGCAGTTGAGACAGGCCCTTTCGACTGACATGACCACCTAATGCTCTCGTGGTGAAGGCCGTCATGAGCATCAACTTCTCACAACTACAAGCTCATGCCCAATACACATGTATACACACGGTTAAAGAAATTCATTTTGCTCTACTCAATCCATGGAACAAAGGCTGCCACAATCATACTTCATCGGATATATTGATGGTGTGCAGAATATATTGAGTAAATTGCATAAAACCACCACTTTGAGGGCTAGCTTTGCGAAAATCACTATGGTACAGTTTCTCTGCAGAAAGCACCACGTCTTGCGTAATTCTTTTGCAAAATCTACTGATCGGCGGATCTGGGTCGTTTAAGAGCGTTTATGACAGATGGGGCCCGTTTTCTGCTTATGTGGCATACTTGTTTAGATTTAATGCAAAAACGTCCTCCTACATTCTCCCCACTACATTTCAGGCCCTCCAACCACGCCCTCACTCCATCCGCAGCCGGGAGACGAGCTCGGCGCCGCCCCTCCCACCTCGGGCCGC
>NC_041385.1:653477678-653483345 GCF_002162155.2 Triticum dicoccoides
AGACGATCTCGTTCCCGATTTTGAGCAGGCCGGAGACCAGGGCAAGCTGGCGTTGAGTGCGACCCCGCCTGTGAGGATGGTGGTCGCGGCTGTTGCGGTGAGAGAGGAGACGGCGTTGATGGCGAGGACGACGCGCATGACGATGGTGAGCTGATGGTCGCGGCCGCCACGGGGCGGGTCGACGAACGGGATGGAAGGAGCGCTGGCAGGGCAGGGGAGGAAGTGCCCCGTGCGCTACGGCCGTCGCGGTCGTCCAGCGCGACGCACAAGCGGCTGAGGGACGGCAGTGACTGGGGTGACGGCGAGGCATGGTGGACCGCGAGGCGGGAGAGGAGGTGGCACCGGTGGAGGAGGACGACGCGGGCGGCGATGGTGTTGCAGGCGTCCAGGAGCGCGACGCCGGTGTCGAGGTGCGCGGCGACGGCGACGGTGTCCTTCCCGTCCCAGGGCCCAGCGGCGAGCGCGGGCACGGCGTCCGCAAGGGTGGCCGCGAGGAGACCGGCCAGTCGCGCGAGAAGGCCGGCCAGGCGCGCGAGGAGGAAGGTGACCCCGATCCAGATCCTCGCCAGGGAGTAGTGGTCCACCGCGGAGGAGGAGCGTGGGTCTAATTGCGTTTTTCAATTTTGATTTAGGGGTGTCTATGTAAAATTGTAGGGTCTAGTTTGTAATTTTAGATTGAAAACCATCCCGCATAAAAAGTTACGCCACGTGGGCAAAAAATGGGCCCCAACTGTCATAAACTCACTTAACGCGGCCCGATCCGCCGATCAGTGGATTTTGCAAAAGAATTACGCAAGACATGGTGCTTTCTGCAGAGAAACTGTACCCTAGTGTTTTTCGCAAAGCTAGCCCTCAAAGTGGTGGTTTTATGCAATTTACTCTAGAATATTAGAACATCAGCATGCATTCCACTTCACAAGCAGTAACAAGCGACGCCACACATTAACAAACATCGAGTAGCAAAAGACGCCACAGATTAGCTAACGCCGAAGCATAGTAATGCGCATTCTAATTTGCAAAGTGGAGTAACAAGAGACGCCCCACACACAGGGTAACTAACAACGAAGCATAGTAATGCAGAAAATCCGGTTTGCAAATTGCAGTAACAAGAGATGACACAGACATAGAGTAACTAATAACGAGCTTACTAATGCAGCTAATTCTGATCTGCAAAGTGCATTAACAAGAGATGTAACAGAGTAACTAACATCAAAGCATAGTAATGTACTCCTAGTTAATTCTTTTTTCCAAACTGCAGTAGCAAGAGACTCCAAGATTAAATAAGACCCAGATATGTTGACAGGTCCTCACAGCGGGCGCCACATCGTCACTCTGATGCAGTCGTGAGGCGTCTGAAGGAGTCGCCAATGGTGGTGTAGCCGCCCGCCCAGTTGATGCCGCCTATCCTTGCAGTGATCCCAAGCTTGATCCATCCGTAGATGACAAACTGCAGAGCACAAAATCCCAAACCAATGCCATTTGCAGCCTGCAGTTCATAAACAGGATTGATTTACATTCTGACACAGTTGGATCGGCTTGCAGAGTCATAGCAAACAAGATTGATTTACATTCAGACACAGTTGGATCAGTTCACAAATAAGATTGATTTACATTCAGACACAGGTGGATCAGTTCAGAAACAAGATCGATTTAATTCAAAATGGAGCATGGCAGAATCATAGCGTAATAGGAAACATACCGCGACGTAATTCCCAGCGTAAAGAACCCCGTACATGCACCAGGACTCAGCATTAGCGCTCGAGGCAATGAGCAACTGAAGCTCCTGGAGGACTCCTCGCATGTCTTGTCCCACGGCTTCCTGGCGTTGCAGCAAAGCGCGCTGGAAGCAAGTATGTGTACACAGATGTTAACGAGTGACATCCATTCCATGAGGCCGAATTGAAGCATGAAACTGCTAACTCTTACTGTGCCGGTGGCCATGCTGACGATGTACATGACAGTTCCCGCGATGCCGCCGATCACGCCGAGCCACATCTTCTTGTCGTTCACGGTGTCGAAGCTGAAGTAGATCGCATGGCAAGTATGACCACACCCAGACCCTCTGCCGGGACGAAGATGAACGCGTCGAGGCGGATGGTTTGATCCAATCGTGCAAAGGACCAAATGCAGTAGACCATCACCACACCCCCAGTGCGTTTAAGATGAATACAGCCCAGTCGGCCTTGATATCAACCACGGCGTACGCTATCCAAATGAGGCGGCTGAGAAGCACGAAATAGAACGGGACGATTTTGGTCTCCCCAACCTCTCCGTCCTCATTCATCTTCTTCACCTTGCAGCTAAACCAGACACACTGTCAGATGACTCTAAACTAAGTGGCAAGCAAACAGTACATACTAAAATCGGTCTGGGGACTGAATGCTTACAAGTGAGAATAGAACAGCGAGAAAGTAGCTACGTATCCTGCGACCATGAAACAAATCGCAGCCCCACTCATCGAAGCATCCGCCACCGCGAGTGCCCCCATCCTACATATATGAATATGACCGTTTGTTATAAACACGACCATGAATGTTTCCCCTGATTTGCGTTGAAATCAACAAATCAAATCAAAACCCAAAAGACATGAGGAAAAAAGAAGAGCACGGGCACATTCGCGTCAAGCACAACGCATGCAAACTATTCGTCGCTGCAGAGAAGCAGAGATTCTTGGTTCCTGTAGGCACAAGGATCTCGAGCTGAAGTAAAAGTGAATGCGTACATGACGCCGAACGCCTCGAAGGTGGGGAAAGACGACATGGAGTTGTGCATTCCTGAAGAACCAAACACTCATCTGCAAGTACATCGGACGCAGAACAATCCAAGGTGTCTCTTGCAACTCATCTGCAATCTAAACTCGAGCAGGTACATGAGATGCAGAAGCTCGAGCAGAAACAAAACTGGCTTTACAGATGCAGGACGCTGGAAGATGGGAAAAGATGACACGAAATCGAGCGTTCCTGAAGAACAAAAACTCATCTCCAAGTACACGAGACGCAGAACGCTGGAAGATGGGGAAAGATGACATGAAATCGAGCGTTCCTCAAGAACAAAAACTCATCTCCAGGTACACGAGACGCAGAAGCAGAACCATCCAAGTGCGTTCCTTAAGATCGAGCGCAGACCTTCAAGGCGAAATCAAGCGTTCATCGAAAAGATCGCAGGGAATTTTTGTTATACCAGAACAACTCCTGCAAACCTTTTACCGCTATGGTCGCACAGAAGCGGCTGTTCTTTTCAGTTGAAGCACAAGTAACTCGAATAGAAACAATGCACGCACAGGACGCAGAACTCGTGGCGTTCTTCAAGAACCAAAATATTATTTGCATGCGCATGACGCTGGACAATCCAAGCGTGTATTCCTCTCAAGAACGAAAACCCCACTTGCAAGATCAAGACTCGGGCCCTCAGGGGAGGCGGAGAGTCAAGGCATCATCGACCAGGAAAAATTCACAGCGTGTAATCCTGACGAACATGGGAAAGAAACCATGCAAGAACAGCAAGGAACGAACAGAAAAGAAAATTTTCCAGGGGGCCGGGAAACGACAACCCAATAACCCATCACGAATTTACGTGGTTTCAGGTTTTCGTCAACCACAACCAACACAAAAGAAAAATAAAACAGGCAAGAACAAGCTGACGGAACCCCTCAAGCGGGGCATGTATGAGATCGTTCTTGCAAAGAGAAAAAGAGAGCAGGTTCTTTCAGAGACAACCACTAGTAGAAAAAAAGTCAAATGTGAAGCACATTAGTGCCGGTTTGTAAAAAAACCGGCACTAATGTGATCAATAGTGCCGGTTCGTGGCTGCGATCAATAGTACCGGTTCGTGTTAAGCCTTTAGTACCGGTTCGTGCCACGAACCGGTACTAAAGGGGTAGTGGAAGGCTGGCGTCAGACCGGGTCCCCACGAGCCCCTTTAGTACCGGTTTGTGTTACCAACCGGTACTAAAGGTCTAACCTATAGTACCGATTCGTGCCACGAACCGGTACTAAAGGGGCCAATTTTCGAACTCTACCCCTCCCCCCCTTTATCGCCATTTCAGTTATGAAAAAATCAAAAGAAAATGATAAAAACTTCAAAAAATAAAATCCTTCGAGAGGTAGTTATATTACTATATCTACTAGTTAGGAAAATTTGAAAACTTAAATTTGGACATGTTTTGCAAAAAGTATAGGGAAAAATGTAAAACGGCTATAACTTTTGCATACGATGTCGGAAAAAAACGTATAATATATCAAAAAATTCAGCACGAAAATCCACATCCGATGGAGACCGCGTACGGCCTGTTTGGAATTTTTTAGAATCCTCACATTCGAAAAGGAAAAAAGATATGGTCAAATTTCAGTTTTTTTAAAAAATTTTGGTTAAATTTGGTCAAACTACTTATTCAAGAAGTATTAATGTTACTACATAATTATTCAAGAATATGAGTGTTACTAAATAATTATTTCATTTTTTTGAATTTTGATCAAACTATGGTCAAACTTATTCAAGAAATATTAGCGTTACTAAATAATTACTGTTTTTTTAGAATAATAGTTTCAAACTCAAACGGTGAAATGTGTGGCTTCATGCTCAAGCTAAACTCCTGAGGGTTAATAGGATTGATATCTTATTATTGTCAGGAAAACAACAAGTGCAGACTCGGAAACGAAGGAGAATAGAACCCGAAAGTTAAGCGTGCTCGAGCTGGAGTAGTGAGAGGGATGGGTGACCGGTCGGGAAGTTAGATAATTTGGAATGAGTGATCCACACTTGAGCAGTTAAGAGAGGTGATTAGAGACTAAATCATCAAATAATTCAGAAAAATTGAAAAAAAAATCAATTTTTTTCCAAAATTTTCAAAAAAAAAATTAAAAAAACCTTTAGTACCGGTTGGTAACACAAACCGGTACTAAAGGTCCCCCATACTAGGGCGCGAGCTCACGCCACGTGGTGGCACTTTAGCGCCGGTTCGTGCCGAACCGGTACTAAAGGGGGGGGGGCTTTAGTGCCCACACTTTAGTGCCGGTTCCATAACCGGCACTAAAGGCCCTTACAAACCGGTTTTAAAGCTCCGTTTTCTACTAGTGAACAGCCAAGGAACAGAACGAAAGCCAAGGCACATAGCGCGAACGAAAACCCCACTTCCAAGAACAAGACTCGGGTCAATTTTTTTTTCCAAAATTTTCAAAAAAAATTAAAAAAAAACCTTTAGTACCGGTTGGTAACACAAACCGGTACTAAAGGTCATTTGGAATGAGTGATCCACACTTGAGCAGTTAAGAGAGGTGATTAGAGACTAAATCATCAAATAATTCAGAAAAATTGAAAAAAAAATCAATTTTTTTCCAAAATTTTCAAAAAAAAAATTAAAAAAACCTTTAGTACCGGTTGGTAACACAAACCGGTACTAAAGGTCCCCCATACTAGGGCGCGAGCTCACGCCACGTGGTGGCACTTTAGCGCCGGTTCGTGCCGAACCGGTACTAAAGGGGGGGGGGCTTTAGTGCCCACACTTTAGTGCCGGTTCCATAACCGGCACTAAAGGCCCTTACAAACCGGTTTTAAAGCTCCGTTTTCTACTAGTGAACAGCCAAGGAACAGAACGAAAGCCAAGGCACATAGCGCGAACGAAAACCCCACTTCCAAGAACAAGACTCGGGTCAATTTTTTTTTCCAAAA
>NC_041385.1:653483559-653532036 GCF_002162155.2 Triticum dicoccoides
GTTCGTGCCGAACCGGTACTAAAGGGGGGGGGGGGGCTTTAGTGCCCACACTTTAGTGCCGGTTCCATAACCGGCACTAAAGGCCCTTACAAACCGGTTTTAAAGCTCCGTTTTCTACTAGTGAACAGCCAAGGAACAGAACGAAAGCCAAGGCACATAGCGCGAACGAAAACCCCACTTCCAAGAACAAGACTCGGGCCCTCGAGGGGGATGGGGGACGAGATTTGGAATGAGTGATCCACACTTGAGCAGTTAAGAGAGGTGATTAGAGACTAAATCATCAAATAATTCAGAAAAATTGAAAAAAAATCAATTTTTTTTCCAAAATTTTCAAAAAAAAATTAAAAAAGAACCTTTAGTACCGGTTGGTAACACAAACCGGTACTAAAGGTCCCCCATACTAGGGCGCGAGCTCACGCCACGTGGTGGCACTTTAGCGCCGGTTCGTGCCGAACCGGTACTAAAGGGGGGGGGGGCTTTAGTGCCCACACTTTAGTGCCGGTTCCATAACCGGCACTAAAGGCCCTTACAAACCGGTTTTAAAGCTCTGTTTTCTACTAGTGAACAGCCAAGGAACAGAACGAAAGCCAAGGCACATAGCGCGAACGAAAACCCCACTTCCAAGAACAAGACTCGGGTCAATTTTTTTCCAAAATTTTCAAAAAAAATTAAAAAAAAACCTTTAGTACCGGTTGGTAACACAAACCGGTACTAAAGGTCCCCCATACTAGGGCGCGAGCTCACGCCACGTGGTGGCACTTTAGCGCCGGTTCGTGCCGAACCGGTACTAAAGGGGGGAGGGCTTTAGTGCCCACACTTTAGTGCCGGTTCCATAACCGGCACTAAAGGCCCTTACAAACCGGTTTTAAAGCTTCGTTTTCTACTAGTGAACAGCCAAGGAACAGAACGAAAGCCAAGGCACATAGCGCGAACGAAAACCCCACTTCCAAGAACAAGACTCGGCCCTCGAGGGGGATGGGGGACGAGATTTGGAATGAGTGATCCACACTTGAGAAGTTAAGAGAGGTGATTAGAGACTAAATCATCAAATAATTCAGAAAAATTGAAAATTGAAAAAAAATCAATTTTTTTCCAAAAATTAAAATAAAATTAAAAAAACCTTCAGTACCGGTTGGTAACACCAACCGGTACTAAAGGTCCCCCATACTAGGGCGCGAGCTCACGCCACGTGGTGGCACTTTAGCGCCGGTTCGTGCCGAACCGGTACTAAAGGGGGGCTTTAGTGCCCACACTTTAGTGCCGGTTCCATAACCGGCACTAAAGGCCCTTACAAACCGGTTTTAAAGCTCCGTTTTCTACTAGTGAACAGCCAAGAAACAGAACGAAAGCCAAGGCACATAGCGCGAACGAAAACCCCACTTCCAAGAACAAGACTCGGGCCCTCGAGGGGGATGGGGGACGAGATTAAGGCGTCATCGGCAAGTAAGAACTCGCAGCGTGTGTTCCCGACGAACAAGCGGAAGAAGCGGCTGATGCAAGATCAGCAAGATGGCTTCAGGTTTGCGCCAAGAACAACCAACTCAAAAGTGAAACAAAATACACAAGAACAGGCCGATCGAAGCCCCCCAAGGGGGGCCTCTTCGTTCTTGCAAACAAATAAGAGAGTAAATAGTGTTGTTCTTGCAAACATCACAGACAAAACCATCAAGAATCATCACAGAAACAGGACAAGGACCAAGCTAATCAAGAAATCAAGAACAGATTTGCGTCATGGAGTACCTACATTGGGCTTGGAGCGCAAGATTCAACAGGAGTCGACAAGGGGAAGGGGTTTTTGCTTTTGGGTCGGAGGGGAGGGGAGGGAAGAATGGCGCAGTGCAGCGCTGCGCTGATGTATGTAAAGCTCCTCCCACCACCAAACCGAGGTGCATAGGAGGAGGAAGAGAGCCGCAGAACAACGTCTGATTTATGGGGCAGTCGGAGCAGCGGGGGGCAGCTGCAAGCGAGACAGAGATAGGCTAGCACCGGTCACTACTATTTCGGCCCTGTTTGGATACTCTAACACAGTTAGAGTTAGAGTTATTTTCTAACCCACTCTAACTCAAATAAACACCTGTTCACCGGGATAGTTGGGTTAGATGGAACTAACCCACTCTAACCCTTCCCGTTTGGATACTTTTGGATTATTTGAGCCCCCAACTAACCCAAACTAGCTCTAACCCCCTGATCCAAACAGGGCCTTCATCACCCGCTCTGCACCATCTCTGCGTCCCTCTCCTCACATGCAACAGACTGTACTTAGAGACGACGGCCAAGGCACAGCCTTTGAATGATGCTGTCAGGACCCCAACTCAATGTCACATCGATCTAGCCTGTAACACCTCATATCACTTTGCGGCCTCACGCACGGTATCCCCACGGGTGTCGCCTTACCTTTGCCCGGGACCGTTTGCGCCTTTTGGCTCACGTATATGATAGTGTCGCTAGCATCCATATGATAAGGAGCCCGGGCTGACATGACTAGTCGTAAACCCGAAGTGGCACAGACTTACAGGGACAGGCATCCATGACCCAGCATCGAACGTGTCGGTAATCAGCAAGTGGGTCCGGGCTGTAGCACTGGGCTAGCAGGACTCCGGTAAACCGGGCTGTAGCGGGCTAACAGGACTCCGGTACTCAATGCGTGACATTTCCCCGAAGGGACAGACACAGGAACGAAGAAGGACACATGCCGGCCAGCCTAAGTGTCCCAGAGCAGTAGCAAGCTACCATGGCTCAGTGGTAACACTAGGAGACATTTCCCGGTAAGAGAGGCTACTAAAGATAAACAACTAGATAGTCAGATCCCACACATACGAAGCATTTCAATCATACACACAATACGCTCGATATGTGCAAATACAACAAGGCATCACAACATGACTCTACGACACAAGTACTTTATTTAAAGCTCAGAGAGCCATACATAACATACACATAGGTACGGGTCACACGACCCAACATTCAAGTCATACAGTCATACAAACCAGCAGCGGAAGTAACTTGTCTGAGTACAGACAACTAGTAAAATAAAAGAGGCTTTGAAAGCCTAGCTATACTACGTGGTCCTTCACAAGCTCAGGATCACCACCTGGGCCTTAGCCTACTCATTGATGTCAACGTCTACGAAGAACCCATCAGAAGGGGTTGCAGCGTCTTCTGTAAAAATGTAAATTATAGCAACATGAGTACAAAGGTACTCAGCAAGACTTACATCAGATCCTACATACATGCACATTATCAAGAAGGGTTGGTGGAGTTATTGCAGCAAGCCAGCTTTGACTCTTGGCTAGGCTATCCTACGAGACTCCAACTTGAAATGGTTTTGCGCACACGAGTCCACTACTCACCACTTCAATACACTACCGAGGATCCACCTCCGTCTTCCTGCGGAAGAGCCATCCTCGGCACTCACACTTATCTTGAGGCTTTTAGTAGTTTCCATTTTCTTGTCTATGAACTATATAGGCAACCAAGTAGTCCTTTACCGCGGAGGCGGCTATTCGAATAGATCATGATAACCCTGCAGGGGTGTACTTCTTCATACACGCTCCCACCACTTACCGTCGTTTACACGACATGTACTTGGCAACCTTCAAGCGGAAGCCCAACGTGGGTGTCGGCCACGACCTACCTAATCACCTAAGTCTCTAGTCCAGGTTTATCGCCTATTCGGGTTCCATCCATGAGGAGATCCGGCCGAGGTTTCGCTCACAGCCCCAAACGATGTGAACAGGGTTCCGAGACACCTAACGGGTGCCCGACATACCCGGCCACGTACCTACCGCATCACAGCCCACCCCTATGGGCAGCGCTGTCCACGGCCTCCAGTAGGCTACAAACACCAGAAACTACTTGCAACTCCTGGACAAAGAACTAGGGTAATTAAGAAGTCGAGAGGGTCCATTGGTTTCGGGCCCAATGCATGGTAGTAGCTGAATCTTAAATCACACATACAGATCTCAGTGCTTAAGGACGGCTTCAATGAAACAACCCACCATGTACTCCTACATGGCCTCTCATCGATACCTTTACCAAATCGTGTTCACCACACCACTCTCATTACCGACATAATCATTTCACTCTAGCCCATCACCCAGATGAACCAGACCTGACACGACTCTAAGCATAGCAGGCATAGCAAGGTAGGAACAACACATACATATGGCTCAATCAACTCCTACACATGCTAGTGGGTTTCATCTAGTTACTGTGGCAATGACAGGTCATGCAGAGGAAATGGGTTCAACTACCGCAGCACACAGCAGTTTGAAACGCGTTGTCTTAATGCAGTAAAAGAGAGCAAGAGCAGGAACATGGGATTGTATCGATATGATCAAATGGTTGGTTGCTTGCCTGATGGTTCGATGCACTGATATGGTTCTTCGCTAGGGTAATCACGGTACTCCTCGGAGGCAGAACCTGCCGCAAAGAACACCGATACACAGCCATCACCAAATAATGTGCGACAATATGATGCATGCATGAAACATGGCAATATGAGTGTGTTGGGCTAATGCAACTAAGACCAGAAGGGTTTGAACCAATTTGAACCAAAGATTCAAATTTCAAACTCATACATGGCCTTGTAAAGTGTTTTATCTTGTTCTTCATAAAACAGCAAGTTAACTTGTTTAATCATGCATGAAAACAGTACAGATGGATAGATTGGATTTTTCTGATCATTTTTCATATATAACTTGTCTGATTTGGAGTTACAGATTAAAAGTTATGAATTTTTGAAGTTTAAACTATATTCTGGAATTTCCTATATTAGAATAAATCCAGAAATTAATTTATTGCGTCAGCCATGCGTCAGGATGACGTCAGGGTCAACGGAGACGTCCAGGTCAAACCTGACTGTGGGTCCAGGGTGTCAGGGTAATTAGTTTAGTTAAAGTTTAATTAAAACTAACCCTATTTAGTTAACAGGGTTGGGCCCCACCTATCATTGACTCATCGGGGTCAACCAGGGCCCACCCGCGGTCAAAACCAGGTCGGCTGCACCGGTGTTTAGCCGCCGGCGAGCCCGACGCGGCGGCGGAAGTGATTTTTGCCATTCCGGCAACCAAACGAGTCGCGGAGGCCATCGGAGTGGAGCTGAGGACGAGCCGCAGCTCTTGGTGGAGTCCGTTGGGGTCGGGGTGGCCGGAGTTGGCGCCGGCTACGACTTTGGCGGCCACCGGAGTTCGGCCGAAGGCGAACTTGACGCTAGAGGGGTCGGTGAGGTGCGGGGAGTAGCTGGTTAGGTGCTACGTGACGTGGTGAGCAAGATGGACACCAAGTTGTGGCCGGAGGGTGACCGGGAGCACGTCGGCGACGAGCTCCGCGGCGGTGGGTGCGGTTGAGCTTTGGGAGGTCATTACACAGCTCGGGAGCAAGAAAAGAAGGGAGGGGAAGATGGCTAAGCTCACGGGGAGTTCGACGAAGCACTTGGTGCGGCCGGGGACGGGCCGGAGCGACGACGGCGTTGAAGGGGATCTCCGGCGACGGCGGTTCGGTCGAGGTCGATGCGGTGGACTCGGGCCTTGCGAGCGCTCGGGGCTCGGCTTGCTCGAAGGAGAGGAGGGTGGCGGAGCTCCTGGACACGGCGGCACGGCGTGGGGTTGACGGAGGGCGTGGCTACGGCGAGGGGGTGGCGGCGATGGCGTCGGCCATGGCGGGGGAGTGCGAGAGAGAGGAGTTGGGGGAGAACGGAGGTGTCCTGGGAGTTCACGGCTCGGCGTGGAGTTCATCCATCCAGCAACGAGGCGAGGAGGTGAAGCAGGGCGACGGCCAGCTGCGTGGCGCCCGCTGCGGCCGCCGTCGGGCACCTGCCTGCCTGCCTGGCCGGCAAGCAGCTCGCTGGCGCGGCGCTGGGCTGGGCCGGCAGGTGGGCCGGGTGCTGGGCGCCAGGTAAGTTTTTTTGTTATTTCTCCTGTTTTCTGTTTTTTTAATTCCTCTGCAACTTTGTTGAATTATTAAAAATACTTAGGCAACTCCTAAAATCACCAAACTACTCCTGGTCCATAGTTGGATTATTTCCAACATGAAACATTTTAGTTTGGAGATATTTGAGCATTTGAAATATTTTATATAATTTTAAATGCCCAAATTCAAATATCTACGATTTAATTCAAAGACCCTAAGATGGCCTAGGAAAATGTGCACCACTTTTGGCAGAGGTTCTGAACCAAGACAAAAATGATGGGCATTTTAGAAGGGCATTTCAGGTTCATTGAAAAAGTTTTTAGTAAACCCTAGTTGGTTTCAGAGGGGGCTGGGGGTTCTGTCATCCCCATTTCAGGTTTCTGCTGAAAGAATAGACATGATGCAACACTCTAATGCATGAACTAGCTAGGGTGTGACAACTCACCCCTACTCAAAAGAATCTCGTCCCGAGATTTGGGTTCCTCCGGAAAGAAGGCGGGATACTCGAGTCGAAGACGATTCTCCCTTTCCCAAGTTGCTTCATCCTCAGAATGGTGCGACCATTGAACTTTGAGAAACTTGATATTATGACGTCGAGTGGTACGCTCGGCCTGATCGAGGATACGAATGGGTTACTCTCGATACGTGAGATTATCTTGGAGATCAAGCGTTTCGTGGTCCACTCCACGGATAGGATCCGAGAAGCAACGCCTGAGTTGAGAAACGTGGAAGACATCGTGGACTCTGGGGAGATGCGGAGGTAGTTCCAACTGGTAGGCAACTTCTCCTCGTTTAGCGAGAATACGAAAAGGTCCAATGTAACGGGGAGTCAATTTGCCTTTGATACCGAAACGATGGGTTCCCTTCAGAGGAGTAACCCGAAGGTAAGCCTTCTCGTCAACCTCGAAAGTCATAGCCTTATGTTTTCGGTCATATTGACTCTTTTGACGAGATTGGGCTGTTTTCAACTTTTCACGAACGATGCGAACTTGCTCTTCTGCTTCTTGGATCATATCCGGACCAAAGAATTGTCTTTCCCCGGTTTCTGACCAGTTAAGGGGTGTTCGACACCGTCGTCCATAGAGAACTTCAAAAGGGGCTTTACCCAAGCTAGATTGATAGCTGTTGTTATAAGCAAATTCGGCAAATGGAAGGCATTTCTCCCACTCCATTCCGAATGAGATAACAGAAGCTCGAAGCATGTCTTCTAGAATCTGGTTGACGCGTTCCACTTGACCACTTGATTGAGGGTGGAAAGCGGTGCTAAAAGAAAGGCGTGTTCCCATAGCATTCTGGAAACTTTCCCAAAATCGAGAGGTGAAAAGACTTCCTCGATCCGAGTTAATTTCCAAAGGAACACCATGGAGAGACACTATTCAGGAGATGTATAAGTCTGCCAATTGACTAGCGGTTATACTCTCACGAACAGGTAAGAAATGGGCCACTTTGGAGAGACGATCGACAACGACAAAGATAGCATTATTCCCTCTCTTGGTTCTGGGAAAACCGGTAATGAAGTCCATACCAATTTTATCCCATTTCCATTCAGGAATAGCTAGGGGTTGAAGGGTGCCAGCAGGCCGTTGATGTTCTGCTTTTACACGACGGCAGACGTCGCAATTAGCAATATACTGAGCAATTTCTCTCTTCATCCTAGTCCACCAGAACCTCTGGCGTAGATCCTGATACATCTTAGTGCTACCGGGATGAATGGTGAGAGGAGATTCATGAGCTTCCTTAAGGATCAATCGCCTCAGGTTAAGCTTCCGAAATTCCTCATGGAGAAGTGGTTGACTTTGTTGTAACATCAGGTTGTTACAATAAGATTTACGACTTAGCGCATCAGCCATGACGTTGGCTTTCCCTGGGGTGTAAGTTATTCCTAAGTCGAAATCTGTGATCAACTCGACCCAACGTCTTTGCCTGAGATTCAAATCCGGTTGGGTGAAGATGTACTTCAGACTTTGGTGATCAGTGAATATTTCGCAACGATTACCGAGGAGGTAATGTCGCCAGGTTTTAAGTGCATAGACTACAGCTGCAAGCTCTAGATCATGAGTAGGATAATTCTCCTCATGTGGGTGCAATTGCCGTGAAGCGTAAGCAATTACGTGTCAATCTTGCATGAGAATACAGCCTAGTCCTTGTGGCGAGGCGTCGCAGTAGATAACAAAGTCCTTAGAGAAATCTGACGGTACCAGTACGGGAGCAGATGTCAGGCGTCTTTTCAGTACCTGAAAGCTGTGCTCACATTGTGGAGTCCACTCGAACTTTTTATCTTTCTTGAGGAGTTCGGTTAGAGGTTTCGCGACTTTGGAGAAATTTTCGACAAAGCGACGGCAATAGCTCGCTAAGCCTAGAAAACTCCGAACTTGCTTGACCGATTCAGGTGGAGTCCAATTAAGGACGGCTTGAACTCGCTCAGGGTTAACAGCAATACCTTTACCAGATATTACATGACCCAGATAGGTCACTTCTGACAACCAAAATTCACATTTAGAAAATTTGGCATAAAGACGATGCTCTCGAAGTTTCTTCAACACTAGCCTTAGATGTTCGGCATGTTCTTCCTCGTTCTTGGAGTAGATGAGTATATCATCGAGGTAAACCACGACGAATTTATCCAAATACTCCATGAAGATTGAGTTCATTAACCGAGAAAAGGTGGCTGGAGCGTTGGTTAAGCCGAAGGACATGACGGTGTACTCGTATTGGCCATAACGAGTAACAAAGGCCGTTTTAGGAATGTCCCCGTTCCTGATTTTGATTTGATGGTAGCCCAACCTCAAATCCATTTTGGAGAAGACTGAGGATCCAGCGAGCTGATCATATAGGTCGTTGATCCTGGGGAGCGGATATTTGTTCTTGATTGTGACCAAATTGACAGGTCGATAATCTACAACCATCCGGTCCGTACCATCCTTCTTCTTGACGAAGAGGACGGGGCAAGCCCACGGAGATGAACTGGGTCGGATGAAACCCTTTTTCAAGGAC
Source organism: Triticum dicoccoides (assembly GCF_002162155.2). NCBI lineage: Eukaryota > Viridiplantae > Streptophyta > Magnoliopsida > Poales > Poaceae > Triticum > Triticum dicoccoides. The sequence goes on from NC_041385.1 coordinate 653,492,464, forward strand.
TCATCGAGTTGTTTCTTAAGCTCGGCTAGTTCTAGTGGTGCCATCTTATAAGGTCTTCTAGCAATCGGGACGGTTCCTGGAATAAGGTCTATTACGAACTCAACATCCCTGTCAGGTGGAACACCTGGCAATTCCTCTGGGAAGACATCCGGAAAGTCACGGACTACCGGGACGTCCTCAAGGTCTGGCAAAGGGCTGGCGTTAAGAGAATATAACTGTCGCTTGGCTATTCGGGTCAAGACATTGACTATCTTCCCCGAAGGATGGGTGAGTTGAACGGTCCTAGAGAAGTAATCAATTTTGGCATGATGGGCTGACATCCAGTCCATACCCAAGAAGATATTAATATCTGAAGATTTGAGAGCTATCAAAGATGCAAGGAAAACAAGTCTGTCGACTTGGATTTCATTTCCATGACTTACCCTGGAGGTTTTCCATCTAGAACCGGGAGTGGAAATTTCCATGGTAGAAGGCATGTCACAGAATGCGGTGTTATGCAAGCGAGCATAGTTCTCGGATATAAATGAATGAGATGCTCCTGTATCGAAAAGAACAGATGCCGGGTGGCAATTAACAAGGAGCGTACCGAGAACGACGTTGGGATCCTCTTGAGCTTCTTCGGAAGAGATACAGTTGACATGGCCACGTGTAGCGGTGGCCGGCTTGGCGTAGAACACTTTCCCTGTCGGCTTGCCACGGCCAACAGCTTTAGCAGATTGGTTGGGGTTGGTCTGGGAACACTCGCGCATATAGTGGCCAGATTCCCCACACTTAAAGCAAGTCACGGAACTGGTGCGTGGAGGAGCATTGTTGGTTGGACCACCATAGGGCTTGGCTGGTGCAAACTTTTGAACGGGGCGAGGCGCCTGGAAGGATGGCCTCGGTGTGAACCTGGGTGGCAGGGCAGTGTTAGGCACCCACATGCGGCGCTTCTGAGGACCAGCACCGGATGAGGAACCCATGTCACGGCCATGCTTGCGTGTTGCGTCATAATCAGTCTGACCAGTCTCAGCACTGATGGCCTTGTTAACAAGCTTCTGAAAAGATGTGCACTCATGCAGACGGAGGTCGCGGCGAAGCTCAGGACTAAGTCCCTTACGGAACCTTGCTTGCTTCTTGGCATCAGTAGAAACTTCCTCAGTTGCATATCGTGCGAGGTTACCGAACTCCCTGCTGTAAGCATCCACAGAGAGTCGGCCTTGAGTGAAACTGCAAAATTCCTCACGTTTACGGTCCATGAGACCCTCCGGAATGTGATGTTCACGGAAAGCCTCGCTGAATTCAGCCCAAGTAGTGACATGGTCCGCTGGGCGCATAGCTCCATAATTCTCCCACCAGAGACTGGCAGGGCCTTCAAGATGATATGCAGCAAAGGTGACCTTGTCAGCCTCAACTACTAGCGCAGAATGCAGTTTGTGAGAAATACTGCGAAGCCAGTCATCAGCGTCGAGAGGCTCGACGGAGTGGTGGAACGTGGGTGGATGTAAGTTGATGAAATCACTGAGTGACACCAAATTAGTCCTCTGATGGTGTGCTGTGTTCTGTTCAATACGCTCCAACAAACGGTTGGTCTCCCGCTTGTTTCTCTCGGCTTCCAGCATAACTTCGGCTAGGGAAGGAGGGTGAGGCGGGTTTGCATTCCCGACTTCACTGCCTTCGGCCTGCTCTTGGGAAACAGGGTTATTGCGCGTGTTGACCATCCTAGGTAAACAAGACAATGATTTAGTCAGAATGATAAGATTCCGACATAGAATACAGAATGTAAGGAATAACTCGGAATGCAAGATGATCATCCGTATGACATGGTAGATACAGAAACTGCTTCTCTTATTCCATCGTCATACACACCATACAAGGTTTAGTACAAGACCAAACAAGGTACTATTACAGTGAAAGGAAGATTACATCACATCGGAGGCACTCCGAGCTCCTATACATTATTTTTCTACACCTCCGGAAAGCGGTACAAACTAGGTCATATCCCACGAGTCACGCAGGACAATAGACGACACAGCTAGTACGAACTAGTGATACTACCACTAACTCAGACCGATCCGTAGTAGTCCTCGTAGAAGTCACCTCCATAGCCTGGAAGCTCAACATGATCATCCGGGAACAGACGATCTCGCGGAGCTTGTGGACCATAGGGGCTAGGATGAGGTCTTGGACCAACAGACGGTGGCCTGCGGGGACCGCGAGGTGGGGTGATGCCTCCTACATCACGCCAACCCATCACGTCTGGCAGAGCAGATCTCACAGGATAGAGATCGCGCATATCCGAATATCCAGCTTGCACAACCGGTGCAAACCGAGTCAAAGTGGCCCAATGGTCAGCACGGGTATTGAAAAGCTCTAGCCTCAAGGCCCGATTTTCACGGTCCTTATCCTCGAGCATCTCAGCAGTGGTGCGAGTCCGTGAATCCTCCTGAGTGGGGTCAACATAGATAGCCTGGAGATACCCTTGTGCTCCCGGAAGTGATGCTGGCATATACCGGAAATCAGAGTCCCGAAATAGGCCAGTCCTGACTCGCACGATGGTCGTCATAGAGTAGGCGGCATCCTACATAGCCATCTCAATAGTAACCCCGAGTCCATAGGAGCAGTGAAGAGGCTCGGTGGATCCTGGATAAGATGGAAATATCCTGACAGTGCAAAGATACTGGCTTTGGTTAAAGTCTCGAAATTGCTCTTCGACCGTGTACTCAGGATACCAACGGTATCCAGCCTCAGTCATTACCCTGACCAACATGGCAGTATGGCCGGGTACATCTAGGCATCGAGTCAGGCGAACCACTTGATTGAGGTCGCGAGTGGCCATCTGAAAGCACAACCATAATGCAAAGGCATTAGAATTTCTAGCAAAATTTCGACAGCATAACAGCTGTAAATGCTCAAAAAGGATTTTGAGACATTTGACAAAGGATTTCATACACACTCAACAACATCATATCAAAGTTTTGAGTCCATCCTAGCAACATAATGTGGTAGTAGAACTGAACTAGGCTTGTATCCATCAAACCTATAAGGTAATACTGATTAGTAACACGTGAACCTGATAGAGAGAAAAGATCCTAATTCCTTAACCCCCGATGGAAGAATAGACTGACTCAGATCAGAATGTCATAAGATAAAGGAGTAAAAAAGAGCCTTACGTTCCAACCCACAAACAATTCCCCTACATATAACTAAAGAACTTCTAGACTCAACATCGACCAGTTTGGCTTGGAGAACCTACAGGCAGTCCGGCTCTGATGCCAACCCTGTCAGGACCCCGACTCAATGTCACATCGATCTAGCCTGTAACACCTCATATCACTTTGCGGTCTCACGCACGGTATCCCCACGGGTGTCGCCTTACCTTTGCCCGGGACCGTTTGCACCTTTTGGCTCACGTATATGATAGTGTCGCTAGCATCCATATGATAAGGAGCCCGGGCTGACATGACTAGTCGTAAACCCAAAGTGGCACAGACTTACAGCGACAGGCATCCATGACCCAGCATCGAACGTGTCGGTCATCAGCAAGTGGGTCCGGGCTGTAGCACTGGGCTAGCAGGACTCCGGTAAACCGGGCTGTAGCGGGCTAACAGGACTCCGGTACTCAATGCGTGACATTTCCCCGAAGGGACAGACACGGGAACGAAGAAGGACACATGCCGGCCAGCCTAAGTGTCCCAGAGCAGTAGCAAGCTACCATGGCTCAGTGGTAACACTAGGAGACATTTCCCGGTAAGAGAGGCTACTAAAGATAAACAACTAGATAGTCAGATCCCACATATACCAAGCATTTCAATCATACACAGAATATGCTCGATATGTGCAAATACAACAAGGCATCACAACATGACTCTACGACACAAGTACTTTATTTAAAGCTCAGAGAGCCATACATAACATACACATAGGTACGGGTCACACGACCCAACATTCAAGTCATACAGTCATACAAACCAGCAGCGGAAGTAACTTGTCTGAGTACAGACAACTAGTAAAATAAAAGAGGCTTGGAAAGCCTAGCTATACTACGTGGTCCTTCACAAGCTCAGGATCACCACCTGGGCCTTAGCCTACTCATTGATGTCAATGTCTACGAAGAACCCATCAGAAGGGGTTGCAACGTCTTCTGTAAAAATGTAAATTATAGCAACATGAGTACAAAGGTACTCAGCAAGACTTACATCAGATCCTACATACATGCACATTATCAAGAAGGGTTGGTGGAGTTATTGCAGCAAGCCAGCTTTGACTCTTGGCTAGGCTATCCTACGAGACTCCAACTTGAAATGGTTTTGCGCACACGAGTCCACTACTCACCACTTCAATACACTACCGAGGATCCACCTCCGTCTTCCTGCGGAAGAGCCATCCTTGGCACTCACACTTATCTTGAGGCTTTTAGTAGTTTCCATTTTCTTGTCTATGAACTGTATAGGCAACCAAGTAGTCCTTTACCGCGGAGGCGGCTATTCGAGTAGATCATGATAACCCTGCAGGGGTGTACTTCTTCATACACGCTCCCACCACTTACCGTCGTTTACACGACATGTACTCGGCAACCTTCAAGCGGAAGCCCAACGTGGGTGTCGGCCACGACCTACCTAATCACCTAAGTCTCTAGTCCAGGTTTATCGCCTATTCGGGTTCCATCCATGAGGAGATCCGGCCGAGGTTTCGCTCACAGCCCCAAACGATGTGAACAGGGTTCCGAGACACCTAACGGGTGCCCGACATACCCGGCCACGTACCTACCGCATCACAGCCCACCCCTATGGTCAGCGCTGTCCACGGCCTCCAGTAGGCTACAAACACCAGAAACTACTTGCAACTCCTGGACAGAGAACTAGGGTAATTAAGAAGTCGAGAGGGTCCATTGGTTTCGGGCCCAATGCATGGTAGTAGCTGAATCTTAAATCACACATACAGATCTCAGTGCTTAAGGACGGCTTCAATGAAACAACCCACCATGTACTCCTACATGGCCTCTCATCGATACCTTTACCAAATCGTGTTCACCACACCACTCTCATTACCGACATAATCATTTCACTCTAGCCCATCACCCAGATGAACCAGACCTGACACGACTCTAAGCATAACAGGCATAGCAAGGTAGGAACAACACATACATATGGCTCAATCAACTCCTACACATGCTAGTGGGTTTCATCTAGTTACTGTGGCAATGACAGGTCATGCAGAGGAAATGGGTTCAACTACCGCAGCACACAGCAGTTTGAAACGCGTTGTCTTAATGCAGTAAAAGAGAGCAAGAGCGGGAACATGGGATTGTATCGATATGATCAAATGGTTGGTTGCTTGCCTGATGGTTCGATGCACTGATATGGTTCTTCGCTAGGGTAATCACGGTACTCCTCGGAGGCAGAACCTGCCGCAAAGAACACCGATACACAGCCATCACCAAACAATGTGCGACAATATGATGCATGCATGAAACATGGCAATATGAGTGTATTGGGCTAATGCAACTAAGACCAGAAGGGTTTGAACCAATTTGAACCAAAGATTCAAATTTCAAACTTATACATGGCCTTTTAAAGTGTTTTATCTTGTTCTGCATAAAACAGCAAGTTAACTTGTTTAATCATGCATGAAAACAGTACAGATGGATAGATTGGATTTTTCTGATCATTTTTCATATATAACTTGTCTGATTTGGAGTTACAGATTAAAAGTTATGAATTTTTGAAGTTTAAACTATATTCTGGAATTTCCTATATTAGAATAAATCCAGAAATTAATTTATTGCGTCAGCCATGCGTCAGGATGACGTCAGGGTCAACGGAGACGTCCAGGTCAAACCTGACTGTGGGTCCAGGGTGTCAGGGTAATTAGTTTAGTTAAAGTTTAATTAAAACTAACCCTATTTAGTTAACAGGGCTGGGCCCCACCTGTCATTGACTCATCGGGGTCAACCAGGGCCCACCCGCGGTCAAAACCAGGTCGGCTGCACCGGCGTTTAGCCGCCGGCGAGCCCGACGCGGCGGCGGAAGTGGTTTTTGCCGTTCCGGCAACCAAACGAGTCGCGGAGGCCATCGGAGTGGAGCTGAGGACGAGTCGCAGCTCTTGGTGGAGTCCGTTGGGGTCAGGGTGGCCGGAGTTGGCACCGGCGACGACTTTGGCGGCCACCGGAGTTCAGCTAAAGGCGAACTTGACGCTAGAGGGGTCGGTGAGGTGCGGGGAGTAGCTGGTTAGGTGCTACGTGACGTGGTGAGCAAGATGGACACCAAGTTGTGGCCGGAGGGTGACCGGGAGCACGTCGGCGACGAGCTCCACGGCGGTGGGTGCGGTTGAGCTTCGGGAGGTCATTACACAGCTCGGGAGCAAGAAAAGAAGGGAGGGGAAGATGGCTAAGCTCACGGGGAGTTCGACGAAGCACTTGGTGCGGCCGGGGACGGGCCGGAGCAACGACGGCGTTGAAGGGGATCTCCGGCGATGGCGGTTCGGTCGAGGTCGATGCGGTGGACTCGGGCCTTGCGAGCGCTCGGGGCTCGGCTTGCTCGAAGGAGAGGAGGGTGGCGGAGCTCCTGGACACGGCGGCATGGCGTGGGGTTGACGGAGGGCGTGGCTACGGCGAGGGGGTGGCGGCGATGGCGTCGGCCATGGCGGGGGAGCGCGAGAGAGAGGAGTTGGGGGAGAATGGAGGTGTCCTGGGGGTTCACGGCTCGGCGTGGAGTTCATCCATCCAGCAACGAGGCGAGGAGGTGAAGCAGGGCGACGGCCAGCTGCGTGGCGCCCGCTGCGGCCGCCGTCGGGCACCTGCCTGCCTGCCTGGCCGGCAAGCAGCTCGCTGGCGCGGCGCTGGGCTGGGCCAGCAGGTGGGCCGGGTGCTGGGCGCCAGGTAAGTTTTTTTGTTATTTCTCCTGTTTTCTGTTTTTTTAATTCCTCTGCAACTTTGTTGAATTATTAAAAATACTTAGGCAACTCCTAAAATCACCAAACTACTCCTGGTCCATAGTTGGATTATTTCCAACATGAAACATTTTAGTTTGGAGATATTTGAGCATTTGAAATATTTTATATAATTTTAAATGCCCAAATTCAAATATCTATGATTTAATTCAAAGACCCTAAGATGGCCTAGGAAAATGTGCACCACTTTTGGCAGAGGTTCTGAACCAAGACAAAAATGATGGGCATTTTAGAAGGGCATTTCAGGTTCATTGAAAAAGTTTTTAGTAAACCCTAGTTGGTTTCAGAGGGGGCTGGGGGTTCTGTCATCCCCATTTCAGGTTTCTGCTGAAAGAATAGACATGATGCAACACTCTAATGCATGAACTAGCTAGGGTGTGACAACTCACCCCTACTCAAAAGAATCTCGTCCTGAGACTTGGGTTCCTCCGGAAAGAAGGCGGGATACTCGAGTCGAAGACGATTCTCCCTTTCCCAAGTTGCTTCATCCTTAGAATGGTGCGACCATTGAACTTTGAGAAACTTGATATTATGACGTCGAGTGGTACGCTCGGCCTGATCGAGGATACGAATGGGGTACTCTCGTTACGTGAGATTATCTTGGAGATCAAGCGTTTCGTGGTCCACTCCACGGATAGGATCCGAGAAGCAACGCCTGAGTTGAGAAACATGGAAGACATCGTGGACTCTGGGGAGATGCGGAGGTAGTTCCAACTGGTAGGCAACTTCTCCTCGTTTAGCGAGAATATGAAAAGGTCCAATGTAACGGGGAGTCAATTTGCCTTTGATACCGAAACGATGGGTTCCCTTCAGAGGAGTAACCCGAAGGTAAGCCTTCTTGTCAACCTCGAAAGTCATAGCCTTATGTTTTCGGTCATATTGACTCTTTTGACGAGATTGGGCTGTTTTCAACTTTTCACGAACGATGCGAACTTGCTCTTCTGCTTCTTGGATCATATCCGGACCAAAGAATTGTCTTTCCCCGGTTTCTGACCAGTTAAGGGGTGTTCGACACCATCGTCCATAGAGAACTTCAAAAGGGGCTTTACCCAAGCTAGATTGATAGCTGTTGTTATAAGAAAATTCGGCAAATGGATGGCATTTCTCCCACTCCATTCCGAATGAGATAACAGAAGCTCGAAGCATGTCTTCTAGAATCTGGTTGACGCGTTCCACTTGACCACTTGATTGAGGGTGGAAAGCGGTGCTAAAAGAAAGGCGGGTTCCCATAGCATTTTGGAAACTTTCCCAAAATCGAGAGGTGAAAAGACTTCCTCGATCCGAGTTAATTTCCAAAGGAACACCATGGAGAGACACTATTCGGGAGATGTATAAGTCTGCCAATTGACTAGCGGTTATACTCTCATGAACAGGTAAGAAATGGGCCACTTTGGAGAGACGATCGACAAAGACAAAGATAGCATTATTCCCTCTCTTGGTTCTGGGAAAACCGGTAATGAAGTCCATACCAATTTTATCCCATTTCCATTCAGGAATAGCTAGGGGTTGAAGGGTGCCAGCAGGCCGTTGATGTTCTGCTTTTACACGACGGCAGACGTCGCAATTAGCAATATACTGAGCAATTTCTCTCTTCATCCTAGTCCACCAGAACCTCTGGCGTAGATCCTGATACATCTTAGTGCTACCGGGATGAATGGTGAGAGGAGATTCATGAGCTTCCTTAAGGATCAATCGCCTCAGGTTTCGCACCTTGGGAACCACTAGCCGATTCCCTAAGTATACGGCCCCTTGATCATCAATGGAGAAACAATTCGCAACTCCTTTCTTGATGTTTCTCTTCATGCGGGAAATTCCCGGATCTACCTTCTGTGCTTTGATGATCTGATCCATAAGAGTAGGTTTCGCCACCATGGTGGAAAGGAATCCTTGAGGAACAATGTGAAGGTTAAGCTTCCAAAATTCCTCATGGAGAAGTGGTTGACTTTGTTGTAACATCAGGTTGTTACAATAAGATTTACGACTTAGCGCATCAGCCATGACGTTGGCTTTCCCTGGGGTGTAAGTTATTCCTAAGTCGAAATCTGTGATCAACTCGACCCAACGTCTTTGCCTGAGATTCAAATCCGGTTGGGTGAAGATGTACTTCAGACTTTGGTGATCAGTGAATATTTCGCAACGATTACCGAGGAGGTAATGTCGCCAGGTTTTAAGTGCATAGACTACAGCTGCAAGCTCTAGATCATGAGTAGGATAATTCTCCTCATGTGGGTGCAATTGCCGTGAAGCGTAAGCAATTACGTGTCGATCTTGCATGAGAATACAGCCTAGTCCTTGTGGCGAGGCGTCGCAGTAGATAACAAAGTCCTTAGAGAAATCTGGCGGTACCAGTACGGGAGCAGATGTCAGGCGTCTTTTCAGTTCCTGAAAGCTGTGCTCACATTGTGGAGTCCACTCGAACTTTTTATCTTTCTTGAGGAGTTCGGTTAGAGGTTTCGCGACTTTGGAGAAATTTTCGACAAAGCGACGGCAATAGCTCGCTAAGCCTAGAAAACTCCGAACTTGCTTGACCGATTCAGGTGGAGTCCAATTAAGGACGGCTTGAACTCGCTCAGGGTTAACAGCAATACCTTTACCAGATATTACATGACCCAGATAGGTCACTTCTGACAACCAAAATTCACATTTAGAAAATTTGGCATAAAGACGATGCTCTCGAAGTTTCTTCAACACTAGCCTTACATGTTCGGCATGTTCTTCCTCGTTCTTGGAGTAGATGAGTATATCATCGAGGTAAACCACGATGAATTTATCCAAATACTCCATGAAGATTGAGTTCATTAACCGAGAAAAGGTGGCTGGAGCGTTGGTTAAACCGAAGGACATGACGGTGTACTCGTATTGGCCATAACGAGTAACAAAGGCCGTTTTAGGAATGTCCCTGTTCCTGATTTTGATTTGATGGTAGCCCAACCTCAAATCCATTTTGGACAAGACTGAGGATCCAGCGAGCTGATCATATAGGTCGTTGATCCTGGGGAGCGGATATTTGTTCTTGATTGTGACCAAATTGACAGGTCGATAATCTACAACCGTCCGGTCCGTACCATCCTTCTTCTTGACGAAGAGGACGGGGCAAGCCCACGGAGATGAACTAGGTCGGATGAAACCCTTTTTCAAGGACTCGTCGAGTTGTTTCTTAAGCTCGGCTAGTTCTAGTGGTGCCATCTTATAAGGTCTTCTAGCAATCGGGACGGTTCCTGGAATAAGGTCTATTACGAACTCAACATCCCTGTCAGGTGGAACACCTGGCAATTCCTCTGGGAAGACATCCGGAAAGTCACGGACTACCGGGACGTCCTCAAGGTCTGACAAAGGGCTGGCGTTAAGAGAATATAACTGTCGCTTGGCTATTCGGGTCAAGACATTGACTATCTTCCCCGAAGGATGGGTGAGTTGAACGGTCCTAGAGAAGCAATCAATTTTGGCATGATGGGCTGACATCCAGTCCATACCCAAGATGATATTAATATCTGAAGATTTGAGAGCTATCAAATATGCAAGGAAAATAAGTCTGTCGACTTGGATTTCATTTCCATGACTTACCCTGGAGGTTTGCCATCTAGAACCGGGAGTGGAAATTTCCATGGTAGAAGGCATGTCACAGAATGCGGTGTTATGCAAGCGAGCATAGTTCTCGGATATAAATGAATGAGATGCTCCTGTATCGAAAAGAACAGATGCCGGGTGGCAATTAACAAGGAGCGTACCGAGAACGACGTTGGGATCCTCTTGAGCTTCTTCGGCAGAGATACAGTTGACATGGCCACGTGTAGCGGTGGCCGGCTTGGCGTAGAACACTTTCCCTGTCGGCTTGCCACGGCCAACAGCTTTAGCAGATTGGTTGGGGTTGGTCTGGGAACACTCGCGCATATAGTGGCCAGATTCCCCACACTTAAAGCAAGTCACGGAACTGGTGCGTGGAGGAGCATTGTTGGTTGGACCACCATAGGGCTTGGCTGGTGCAAACTTTTGAACGGGGCGAGGCGCCTGGAAGGATGGCCTCGGTGTGAACCTGGGTGGCAGGGCAGTGTTAGGCACCCACATGCGGCGCTTCTGAGGACCAGCACCGGATGAGGAACCCATGTCACGGCCATGCTTGCGTGTTGCGTCATAATCAGTCTGACCAGTCTCAGCACTGATGGCCTTGTTAACAAGCTTCTGAAAAGATGTGCACTCATGCAGACGGAGGTCGCGGCGAAGCTCAGGACTAAGTCCCTTACGGAACCTTGCTTGCTTCTTGGCATCAGTAGAAACTTCCTCAGTTGCATATCGTGCGAGGTTACCGAACTCCCTGCTGTAAGCATCCACAGAGAGTCGGCCTTGAGTGAAACTGCAAAATTCCTCACGTTTACGATCCATGAGACCCTCCGGAATGTGATGTTCACGGAAAGCCTCGCTGAATTCAGCCCAAGTAGTGACATGGTCCGCTGGGCGCATAGCTCCATAATTCTCCCACCAGAGACTGGCGGGGCCTTCAAGATGATATGCAGCAAAGGTGACCTTGTCAGCCTCAACTACTAGCGCAGAATGCAGTTTGTGAGAAATACTGCGAAGCCAGTCATCAGCGTCGAGAGGCTCGACGGAGTGGTGGAACGTGGGTGGATGTAAGTTGATGAAATCACTGAGTGACACCAAATTAGTCCTCTGATGGTGTGCTGTGTTCTGTTCAATACGCTCCAACAAACGGTTGGTCTCCCGCTTGTTTCTCTCGGCTTCCAACATAACTTCGGCTAGGGAAGGAGGGTGAGGCGGGTTTGCATTCCCGACTTCACTGCCTTCGGCCTGCTCTTGGGAAACAGGGTTATTGCGCGTGTTGACCATCCTAGGTAAACAAGACAATGATTTAGTCAGAATGATAAGATTCCGACATAGAATACAGAATGTAAGGAATAACTCGGAATGCAAGATGATCATCCGTATGACATGGTAGATACAGAAACTGCTTCTCTTATTCCATCGTCATACACACCATACAAGGTTTAGTACAAGACCAAACAAGGTACTATTACGGTGAAAGGAAGATTACATCACATCGGAGGCACTCCGAGCTCCTATACATTATTTTTCTACACCTCCGGAAAGCGGTACAAACTAGGTCATATCCCACGAGTCACGCAGGACGATAGACGACATAGCTAGTACGAACTAGTGATACTACCACTAACTCAGACCGATCCGTAGTAGTCCTCGTAGAAGTCACCTCCATAGCCTGGAAGCTCAACATGATCATCCGGGAACAGACGATCTCGCGGAGCTTGTGGACCATAGGGGCTAGGATGAGGTCTTGGACCAACAGACGGTGGCCTGCGGGGACCGCGAGGTGGGGTGATGCCTCCTACATCACGCCAACCCATCACTTCTGGCAGAGCAGATCTCACAGGATAGAGATCGCGCATATCCGAATATCCAGCTTGCACAGCCGGTGCAAACCGAGTCAAAGTGGCCCAATGGTCAGCACGGGTATTGAAAAGCTCTAGCCTCAAGGCCTGATTTTCACAGTCCTTATCCTCGAGCATCTCAGCAGTGGTGCGAGTCCGTGAATCCTCCTGAGTGGGGTCAGCATAGATAGCCTGGAGATACCCTTGTGCTCCCGGAAGTGATGCTGGCATATACCGGAAATCAGAGTCCCGAAATAGGCCAGTCCTGACTCGCATGATGGTCATCATAGAGTAGGCGGCATCCTGCACAGCCATCTCAATAGTAACCCCGAGTCCATAGGAGCAGTGAAGGGGCTCGGTGGATCCAGGATAAGATGGAAATATCCTGACAGTGCAAAGATACTGGCTTTGGTTAAAGTCTCGAAATTGCTCTTCGACCGTGTACTCAGGATACCAACGGTATCCAGCCTCAGTCATTACCCTGACTAACATGGCAGTATGGCCGGGTACATCTAGGCATCGAGTCAGGCGAACCACTTGATTGAGGTCGCGAGTGGCCATCTGAAAGCACAACCATAATGCAAAGGCATTAGAATTTCTAGCAAAATTTCGACAGCATAACAGCTGTAAATGCTCAAAAAGGATTTTGAGACATTTGACAAAGGATTTCATACACACTCAACAACATCATATAAAAGTTCTGAGTCCATCCTAGCAACATAATGTGGTAGTAGAACTGAACTAGGCTTGTATCCATCAAACCTATAAGGTAATACTGATTAGTAACACGTGAACCTGATAGAGAGAAAAGATCCTAATTCCTTAACCCCCGGTGGAAGAATAGACTGACTCAGATCAAAATGTCATAAGATAAAGGAGTAAAAAGAGCCTTACGTTCCAACCCACAAACAATTCCCCTACATATAACTAAAGAATTTCTAGACTCAACATCGACCAGTTTGGCTTGGAGAACCTACAGGCAGTCCGGCTCTGATGCCAACGCTGTCAGGACCCCGACTCAATGTCACATCGATCTAGCCTGTAACACCTCATATCACTTTGCGGTCTCACGCACGGTATCCCCACGGGTGTCGCCTTACCTTTGCCCGGGACCGTTTGCGCCTTTTGGCTCACGTATATGATAGTGTCGCTAGCATCCATATGATAAGGAGCCCGGGCTGACATGACTAGTCGTAAACCCAAAGTGGCACAGACTTACAGGGACAGGCATCCATGACCCAGCATCGAACGTGTCGGTCATCAGCAAGTGGGTCCGGGCTGTAGCACTGGGCTAGCAGGACTCCTGTAAACCGGGCTGTAGCGGGCTAACAGGACTCCGGTACTCAATGCGTGACATTTCCCCGAAGGGACAGACACGGGAACGAAGAAGGACACATGCCGGCCAGCCTAAGTGTCCCAGAGCAGTAGCAAGCTACCATGGCTCAGTGGTACTACTAGGAGACATTTCCCGGTAAGAGAGGCTACTAAAGATAAACAACTAGATAGTCAGATCCCACACATACCAAGCATTTCAATCATACACACAATATGCTCGATATGTGCAAATACAACAAGGCATCACAACATGACTCTACGACATAAGTACTTTATTTAAAGCTTAGAGAGCCATACATAACATACACATAGGTACGGGTCACACGACCCAACATTCAAGTCATACAGTCATACAAACCAGCAGCGGAAGTAACTTGTCTGAGTACAGACAACTAGTAAAATAAAAGAGGCTTGGAAAGCCTAGCTATACTACGTGGTCCTTCACAAGCTCAGGATCACCACCTGGGCCTTAGCCTACTCATTGATGTCAACATCTACGAAGAACCCATCAGAAGGGGTTGCAGCGTCTTCTGTAAAAATGTAAATTATAGCAACATGAGTACAAAGGTACTCGGCAAGACTTACATCAGATCCTACATACATGCACATTATCAAGAAGGGTTGGTGGAGTTATTGCATCAAGCCAGCTTTGACTCTTGGCTAGGCTATCCTACGAGACTCCAACTTGAAATGGTTTTGCGCACACGAGTCCACTACTCACCACTTCAATACACTATCGAGGATCCACCTCCGTCTTCCTGCGGAAGAGCCATCCTCGGCACTCACACTTATCTTGAGGCTTTTAGTAGTTTCCATTTTCTTGTCTATGAACTGTATAGGCAACCAAGTAGTCCTTTACCGCGGACGCGGCTATTCGAATAGATCATGATAACCCTGCAGGGGTGTACTTCTTCATACACGCTCCCACCACTTACCGTCGTTTACACGACATGTACTCGGCAACCTTCAAGCGGAAGCCCAACGTGGGTGTCGTCCATGACCTACCTAATCACCTAAGTCTCTAGTCTAGGTTTATCGCCTATTCGGGTTCCATCCATGAGGAGATCCGGCCGAGGTTTCGCTCACAGCCCCAAACGATGTGAACAGGGTTCCGAGACACCTAACGGGTGCCCGACATACCCGGCCACGTACCTACCGCATCACAGCCCACCCCTATGGTCAGCGCTGTCCACGGCCTCCAGTAGGCTACAAACACCAGAAACTACTTGCAACTCCTGGACAAAGAACTAGGGTAATTAAGAAGTCGAGAGGGTCCATTGGTTTCGGGCCCAATGCATGGTAGTAGCTGAATCTTAAATCACACATACAGATCTCAGTGCTTAAGGACGGCTTCAATGAAACAACCCACCATGTACTCCTACATGTCCTCTCATCGATACCTTTACCAAATCGTGTTCACCACACCACTCTCATTACCGACATAATCATTTCACTCTAGCCCATCACCCAGATGAACCAGACCTGACACGACTCTAAGCATAGCAGGCATAGCAAGGTAGGAACAACACATACATATGGCTCAATCAACTCCTACACATGCTAGTGGGTTTCATCTAGTTACTGTGGCAATGACAGGTCATGCAGAGGAAATGGGTTCAACTACCGCAGCACACAGCAGTTTGAAACGCGTTTTCTTAATGCAGTAAAAGAGAGCAAGAGCGGGAACATGGGATTGTATCGATATGATCAAATGGTTGGTTGCTTGCCTGATGGTTCGATGCACTGATATGGTTCTTCGCTAGGGTAATCACGGTACTCCTCGGAGGCAGAACTTGCCGCAAAGAACACCGATACACAGCCATCACCAAACAATGTGCGACAATATGATGCATGCATGAAACATGGCAATATGAGTGTGTTGGGCTAATGCAACTAAGACCAGAAGGGTTTGAACCAATTTGAACCAAAGATTCAAATTTCAAACTCATACATGGCCTTTTAAAGTGTTTTATCTTGTTCTGCATAAAACAGCAAGTTAACTTGTTTAGTCATGCATGAAAACAGTACAGATGGATAGATTGGATTTTTCTGATCATTTTTCATATATAACTTGTCTGATTTGGAGTTACAGATTAAAAGTTATGAATTTTTGAAGTTTAAACTATATTCTGGAATTTCCTATATTAGAATAAATCCAGAAATTAATTTATTGCGTCAGCCATGCGTCAGGATGACGTCAGGGTCAACGGAGACGTCCAAGTCAAACCTGACTGTGGGTCCAGGGTGTCAGGGTAATTAGTTTAGTTAAAGTTTAATTAAAACTAACCCTATTTAGTTAACAGGGCTGGGCCCCACCTGTCATTGACTCATCGGGGTCAACCAGGGCCCACCCGCGGTCAAAACCAGGTCGGCTGCACCGGCGTTTAGCCGCCGGCGAGCCCGACGCGGCGGCGGAAGTGGTTTTTGCCGTTCCGGCAACCAAACGAGTCGCGGAGCCCATCGGAGTGGAGCTGAGGATGAGCCGCAGCTCTTGGTGGAGTCCGTTGGGGTCGGGGTGGCCGGAGTTGGCGCCGGCGACGACTTTGGTGGCCACCGGAGTTCGGCCGAAGGCGAACTTGACGCTAGAGGGGTCGGTGAGGTGCGGGGAGTAGCTGGTTAGGTGCTACGTGACGTGGTGAGCAAGATGGACACCAAGTTGTGGCCGGAGGGTGACCGGGAGCACGTCGGCGACGAGCTCCGCGGCGGTGGGTGCGGTTGAGCTTCGGGAGGTCATTACACAGCTCGGGAGCAAGAAAAGAAGGGAGGGGAAGATGGCTAAGCTCACGGGGAGTTCGACGAAGCACTTGGTGCGGCCGGGGATGGGCCGGAGCGACGACGGCGTTGAAGGGGATCTCCGGCGATGGCGGTTCGGTCGAGGTCGATGCGGTGGACTCGGGCCTTGCGAGCGCTCGGGGCTCGGCTTGCTCGAAGGAGAGGAGGGTGGCGGAGCTCCTGGACACGGCGGCACGGCGTGGGGTTGACGGAGGGCGTGGCTACGGCGAGGGGGTGGCGGCGATGGCGTCGGCCATGGCGGGGGAGCGTGAGAGAGAGGAGTTGGGGGAGAATGGAGGTGTCCTGGGGGTTCACGGCTCGGCGTGGAGTTCATCCATCCAGCAACGAGGCGAGGAGGTGAAGCAGGGTGACGGCCAGCTGCGTGGCGCCCGCTGCGGCCGCCGTCGGGCACCTGCCTGCCTGCCTGGCCGGCAAGCAGCTCGCTGGCGCGGTGCTGGGGTGGGCCGGCAGGTGGGCCGGGTGCTGGGCGCCAGGTAAGTCTTTTTGTTATTTCTCATGTTTTCTGTTTTTTTAATTCCTCTGCAACTTTGTTGAATTATTAAAAATACTTAGGCAACTCCTAAAATCACCAAACTACTCCTGGTCCATAGTTGGATTATTTCCAACATGAAACATTTTAGTTTGGAGATATTTGAGCATTTGAAATATTTTATATAATTTTAAATGCCCAAATTCAAATATCTATGATTTAATTCAAAGACCCTAAGATGGCCTAGGAAAATGTGCACCACTTTTGGCAGAGGTTCTGAACCAAGACAAAAATGATGGGCATTTTAGAAGGGCATTTCAGGTTCATTGAAAAAGTTTTTAGTAAACCCTAGTTGGTTTCAGAGGGGGCTGGGGGTTCTGTCATCCCCATTTCAGGTTTCTGCTGAAAGAATAGACATGATGCAACACTCTAATGCATGAACTAGCTAGGGTGTGACAGACACGCGGGCCCTCTCTCCTGCGGAGCCCACGCTCATGTTGGGACGAGCTCTGTAATACGTATTCGTCAAGAAAAAAGAGGGCTCGAACACTTTACTGGAAAAAGATTCCCTGGAAATCAAGACTACCCACCCATGGAGAACTGGCTGCGCCACTTTTTGCAATTCAGTCCCCTTGTTTGTCATGGAGCGAGGCATGGGGAGGTAGAGTTCGTGCCCTGTCAGGTAAAAGAAGAGACGACCGGAGACAGACACACCAAACGCCATGCAACACGCATTCACTGTTTTGATCCTTTTCCTTAACTTAAGCACGATTTGACCCTATGTGTAAAAGTTTTTCGGATTTGACCCTTTTCCTACCGTCATTGTCTATGTCGGTAGGGTAACACACCCTACCGTCAAGGCCTTTGGCGGTAGGACTTACTTACACCGTCACGTCCGTTCGATGTGAAAAGGACCCTACCGTCATGGTCTTTAATGGTAGGGGCATGCATGTAATTATAATAAAGACACGCGTGCAATAAAAGATTCATTTTTTGCAAAAATAACCCTACCGCCATAGGCTATGGCAGTAGGGTTACACGTCCTACCGCCATCGACTGCGACGGTAAGGTCCTTTTGCAAAAAATGAAAGCGACGGTGCCGGTAAGTTCTACTGTCAAAGGCCTTGGTGGTAGGGTGTGTTACCCTACCGCCATAAACAATAGCGATAGGAAAAAGGTCAGATTCGAAAAACTTTTGCAGATAGGGTCAAATCGTGCTAAACTAACGAAAAAGGGTCAAAACAGTGAATTTGGCCACGCACCGAGCACTCCCGTAGAATTAAACCATTCCATCTCTGCTGCGTTCATCGTCGCTGATCCTAGCCCAAACGGTCACAGGCCAGCGAGATGACGCGCGGCAGTCCATGCCAAACGATCAACAGTCGGATTAGTAGCCCAAATTCCTGTTTTTTTATTTTCTTTTTTGCGGGGGAGCTAGCCCAAATTCTTTGTTGCAGCCGCCGGTGGCACATCGTTCTGAACTTGGCAAATGTATGGGTCTTTTTCTTGCAAAAGAAAAATGTATGTGTCTTTGAAACGTGACACTGCATACTCAATCTGGAATTTACGTTTGATTATTATAATTATCCATTGCAACCACACTTTATTAAACTAACATATTGTCTTGGATACAAAAAATGTTGGGTGTGGTATTGGGGAGGGCCTTTTTTCAAAATAAGTAGTATTCTTTTTCGTAGTTTCTGATTTTTCTTGTGGATCTTCATGTTAGTCTAACAAACGTGCTATAATTTCAGATCTAGTGCACTTCAGTTAAATACAAAAATATTCAGACCTAAAAGTATCAGTACTCGAGCAGTTCATGGGTATAGATCGATTTTTGTCTATGAAGGAGATATTCTAAATAGTAAAAGGGATTGCTACGATTGCTGCAATGTAGGAGGAGTACCAAATTCTACAGCCAAGAACAAGGATGACCTTCGATGAACTTCATTGAAACCTTAACGGATCTATGAAGAGTGGAAGAAGAAGAACTAAAGCAGGGATGTTGAGCAGCGGAGGTGCATGGATGAAATCTGATCCGAACAGGTTGATGCAGCGGCCGTTGTCGGAGCAGAGGCGAAGGTCGACGGCGGCGGCAGAGCTCGAGTGCTAGGGCGTCACAAGGTGGAAGACAAGACGAAGAGGCACCGAGGGGGTGAAAGAGAACCCCGGCCCTATTTATAAGGCAAATGGATAAGTGACAAACGCGGGAATCGAGGAGGCCAAAAACGGATATGTGACAGTGCAGACGCCTCGATTTTTGGAGATTCATTAAAAATGAGGAGATACATTAAAGATTTTGGTTTTGTATAAAATTAATGACAGTTGACGTCAGGCAGGTTACCATTGTCCCGGAGGATGACGTCATGGCGAGTTGCAAGTTTTCGCGAAGGTAATGGAGAAGGAACTTATCTAAATGTTGAAGATTGATGTGAACAAGTTCAAATCAAGGGGCCTAATGTTGGGGATATAGCTATTGAGTTAACCCGCCCAGGAGGGGCCGGGTTATACCCATGGCGACTCACAAGACAAAGCCCATGAAGGAATCGACGATGGCGGTTCATGAGGATGACTTAGGTGGAGCCCAAGGCCCAAAGGCGGCTTAAGGCCCGTAGGTGTAAACCGCCATATATGTATAACTTGTATCATAAGGCAATTATAATTAGTCACCGGGCCGGACACGTTTATGAGCCGGTCGGGAATCTGTAAGCCACCGGACATCAACCTGAGTATATAAAGGGACGACCCGGCGGCGAGTTAGGGGTAAGAGAGAAGGGATTGAAAGCTAGGTCAAGCGTATTTGCTCCCTGGTAATCGAGTCATAAGCAATACCACCATCAACTGGATTAGGCCTTTACCTTCACCGCAAGGGGCCGAACCAGTATAAACTCCTTGTGTCCTTTGTCCCGTTTAACCCCTTTAAGCTAATCTTGTTGTGATGGCTCCACGACTAAGTCCTTGCACTAGGACATCTGCTGTGACAATCCCACGACAGTTGGCGCCCACCGTGGGGCTAGCGCACGATGGTTTAGAGTTCTTGAAGGGCAGCTTCAAGGGGATCAAGGGATACGTTGTGGGCAGGATGACCAAGAGTCATCACGGCAAGCTCTACATCGATGATGCAGGCTGGGGCCCCGAGGCCGGCTCAATTGAGTATGGGTACTGGGTCCCCTTCGGCGGAATCCACGTCTTCATCGGCAAGATCGGCGAACCGGGCCCTGAGCCAGACATCTGCACCGACATCATCAAGACGGCTCAGCGTGCACGACCCGCCCAAGTTCAACCCACCGTGAAGCATGCCTTCGTTGGATGTATCCACGGGACCAAATTGGAAGGCTCTATATCTGGTGGTGAGACGGCCATCTACTCTGATGCTAAGTCATCCATGGGCGAAACCGATTCGATGTATCAACTACAAGACGGACGGCTTGGGGGATGTTCCGATAGCGACAGTATTCCGGGCCCTCATAAGCCGCCAAACAGAATGGCGATCTTCGTGGCTGGCACCCAGCCGGTTCTCGGTTCAACAGCCACCGCGGCCATGACTTCCAGTGCGGCGGCGGTAACGGCAGCTGGTGCTAGTGGGTCAGCTCGCCCGCCGGCTCAAGTTTTAATAGATCTGTTGGACGATCTGGCAACCCTGATGGGAGTGGAGGTAACCGCAGACAACCTGGAACAACATAAGGTGGATGTGGCTAAGTTGCGTGATGAGATAGCACAAGCTAAGGCAGAACTGGCAGCGGAAAACGTAGGATGGCTGCAGAGCGGGCCGTTTTAAATGCCCAGGCATAGTGGATTCAAGCAGATTCATACCGGCTTATGGTGGATCAAAACGCTTCAAACAAATTCTTGAGGAGAAAACGCCAGAGTCGTCTGCCCTCAATTTATGAGTCAAGGAACCTCTTCAACACACCCGGAGCGGGGGCTAGTAACCCGCCGGTGATAAACCAAACGGTTGAGGCGCCAGGGGTTGGAGCATCAGGTCAGCCGCGCATAGCAGGTTCTCCGCATATGAATAATACCCCACCTCAGCACGTAGTGATGCCGCCGGGTCATTATTCCACCCCCTGGACAACATGATTGTTGTAGCTACGCGATTGGCGGCTCTGCCAGTCGAGGGTGAGACTCCAACAGCGATTGAAACCAGAAGGGTTAGGGAGCTTCTTCAAACGGCTTTGGTACAACAGAAGGCTTATTCCTATAGTCATAACCGGATTCATTCGACCCCTCGTCCAAGCCGGAGCTACAGTAGTCACATGGATTCCCCAGCAGTATCAAGCAGTGAGCGGTGTCGTAACACCCCCCCCCCACCCCCCACCCCCACCCCGTGGACATGACCCACCCCGTCACACTCAGGCTCTGATGGATCGGGATAGAACACGGCAGGAGGCTGAGCTAGCGGCTCAGTACGCGGCTCATTAGCCATAGCTGGTTTATCCAACAACTTCGATGGAAGCAGGCGTAACTTCCAGAAGCACGGGCGTACCATGTTTAGTGTCGGCTCTGTGTAATGAGCGTCTACCCAAGGACTTCAAAGGACCTCGTAAGGTGCCTAACTATACAGTCGACTTACCCCCTGAGGCGTGGATTGAAAGTTATGAGATGGCCATGGAACTGTTGGAGGTCAGTGATGCTGCGTGTGCCAAGTACTTCACCATGATGTTGGATGGGACGGCACGTACTTGGTTAAAGGGATTGCCGGGCAATTCAATTAGATCATGGGCCGAGTTGAAGGCCCTGTTTATCCAGAATTTTAAGGATACGTGCAAGCAGCCCATGTCGATTGTGGATTTGGATGCCTGCGCCCAAGAGGAGGGCGAGTCAACGACTCATTGGGTGCATCGGGTCAAAGCCATCTTGCACTCATCAGATAGCATCAATGTCGGTTCAGCAGTGCTCATGTTAGAGAAGAATTGTCGTTTTCAGCCTCTTAAACAGAAGCTTTGGCGGCTCAAGCGCCACTGCAATGATATGGGAGAACTGATGGCGGCTCTCATTAAATATGCCGACTCTGATAGTACCAAGGACCCCAAATCTGACGATGAGAAGACGGGAAAGGGAAAGAAGACTGGCAACACCAAAGGGCAGCATCATAACCCGGCGAGTCAGGGAGGCAACAGTAAACGCAAGGATGATAATAATCCAGATTTTGTGGCCAATACCAACGCGCAGAACAATGGTCAGCGTCGTAAAGGTAAGCCCCCCCCCCCTCGGGCAGGAGCTACATTATGAAGGAGTTCAAAAATTCTGATTTGTTCCATAGTCATCATGGGCCAGGTGGTGGCTCAGGTTCTGGTGGCGACTCAGGGTCCAGCTCTTATGGTCCGGGTCACGGTGGTGGCGGATCTAATTCCGGCTTCCAAGGCAATCAAGGAAATCAAGGCAATCAGGGCGGTTATCATCAACAGTCTAGTCAGGGAAATCAACAGCAGCAATCTGGGTATCAGAGTAACCCAAAGCAGTTGAATAGTGGGCAGTACCACGTCTTCACCACAAGTTTATGCAAGCGGAATCAGAAGCTCCATAACAGGGCTATGAACATCGTTGAGCCGGCAGTTCCCCGATACTTGCACTGGTCTGAGCAGCCTATTGTGTGGAGTCGTGAGGATCACCCGCCCCGGGTCGATAATCCGGGTCACCTGGCTTTGGTGCTGGCGCCTCAGGTTGGAGGATATAAATTCACTAAAGTACTCATGGACGAAGGTAGCAGCATCAATATCCTTTATTATGAAACCTTCCGTCGCATGGGGTTGACTGATAAAAATCTTAAGCCATCAAACACTATCTTTCATGGAGTGGTGCCTGGCAAGTCGGAATACCCAGTTGGGAAAATAGCTCTGGAAGCTGCATTTGGGGATGATCATGATTCCAGGTCTGAGACGTTGACCTTTGAAGTGGTGAAGATTAAAAGCCCTTATCATGCTCTGTTTGGACGGACGGCTTATGCCAAGTTCATGGCGCGACCCTGTTATGTCTATCTGCAGCTCAAGATGACGGGTTACAAGGGAACCATCACGATCCATGGAAGCCGGAAGATAGCCTTAGAGTGTGAATAAGGTGACGCTGCTTACGTGGAGTCTATCTGCACAACGGAGGAATTGAAGTTTTATAAATACAATGTTGACCCGGCAGAAATGACGTCTTTGAAAAAGCCAACTACGGAGCATGACCCGGCATTGAAGTTTAAATCAGCGGATAACACCAAGCTAGTTGAGTTCGTTCCTGGCGATTCATCCAAATAGTTCAGCATCAGTGCTAATCTGGATCCGAAATAGGAAAGCGCGCTCATCGAGTTCATCCGTGGGAACCGGGACATCTTTGCATGGAAGCCTTTTGACATGCTGGGTGTACCGAGGGAATTCTCTGAGCACAGTCTTAATATTGATCCAAAGTTTAAGCCGGTGAAGCAGTTTCTCAGTCGTTTCAATGAAGAGAGGCGAAAGGCGATTGGTGAAGAAGTGGCCGGCTCTTGGCGGCCAGGTTCATTGTTGAAGTTTTTCATCCTGAGTGGCTGGCTAACCCGGTGCTGGTACTTAAGAAGAATGGCACTTTGTGTATGTGTGTGGATTACACAGATTTAAACAAGGCTTGTCTGGCTGATCCTTTTGCTCTCCCTCGTATTGATCAAATTATTGATGCTACGGCGGATTGTGAGCTTTTGAGTTTTTTGGATGCTTATTATGGTTATCATCATATCAAGATGGCAGTTAAGGACAAGGAGAAGACAACTTTTATCACTCCCTTTGGAGCCTTCTGTTATGTATCTATGCCTTTTGGGCTCAAGAGTGCCCAGGCGACTTATCAGCGATGTGTGTAGAATTGTCTTCATAATTAGATTGGGCGCAATGTTCATGCTTATGTGGATGATATTGTGGTAAAATCCAGAAAGAAGAAAACCTTGGTAGATGATTTGAAGGAGACCTTTGATAATCTCCGGGTTTATAAGATGATGCTTAATTCAGCCAAATGCGTTTTTGGTGTGCCGGCAGGCAAACTCTTGGGTTTTCTGGTTTTAACAGAGGCATTGAAGCTAACCCGGAGAAGATCAAAGCCATCACTTACTTGACTAAGCCGGCGTGTATCAATGATTTTCAACGTCTGGTGAGTCGTATTGCGGCTCTAAGCCGGTTCATAAGTCGGTTGGTAGAGAAGGCTATCCCTTTGTACCAGATGATGAAAAAGACAGATAATTTTGTCTGGAGTGATGCCGCTAATGAAGCATTTGAGGACTTGAAGAAACAGTTGGCTGAGTCGCCCATTCTTGCTGCTCCTATTGAGAAGGAGCCGTTGTTGTTGTATGCGGCTACTAATGTCCGTGCTGTCAGTGTAGCTATTGTGGTAGAACGGACGGAGTCAGGCAAGGAATATCCGGTTCAAAGGCCGGTTTACATCAGTGAGGTGCTTATTGAGTCCAAGCAAAGGTATTTGCACTGGCAGAAACTTGTATACGGGGTGCTCATGCCCAGTCGGAAGCTTAAGCAGTATTTTTTGGGTCATCCCATCACTGTCGTTAGTTCTGCTCCCTTAGGGGATATTATTCAAAACAGAGAAGCCACAGGTCGGATAGCCAAGTGGGCCATTGAGCTTGGACCTCATGGTTTGAAGTACATGCCTTGCACGGCCATCAAGTCTCAAGCACTGGTGGATTTCATCAATGACTGGACAGAGCTGCAGATGCCTGAAGAAAAGCCAAATAACACGTATTGGACTATTCACTTTGATGGGTCCATGCAATTGGAGGGCTCGGGGGCTGGAGTTAACTTCCCCTCGAGGTGATAAATTTTGCTATGTTCTCTGGTTGATGTTCCCTTGCACTGACAATGCAGCTGAATATGAGGCCTTGCTCCATGGTCTTCGGATGGCTCAGGAGATGAACTTAAGTTGGGTGAGGTGCTTTGGCGACTCAGACTTGGTAGCTCAACAAGTTTCTAGTACTTGGGATTCTAAGGATCCACTCATGGCGGCATATCGTCGAGAGGTTGATGCTATTGCGGGTCACTTTAACGGTTATCAGGTTGAGTATATTGATCAAAGGAAAAATGAGGCGGTTGATGCTTTAAGCCGGCTAGGCTCTCAGCATAAGCTGGTGCCTCCTAACACTTTCTTAGATATTCTGTATAACCCCTCAGTCAAGTTGCCTACAGAGGAAGATCTTGCTATTCCTGACCCGGAAGAACAATTGGTGGCGGCTCTTCATGTAATTCCTGATTGGACAGTTCCATATTTGGCTTATATGACCCGGGGTGAGTTACCTGAGGATGAAACTTTTGCCAGGCAGACAACCCGGCGGTCCAAGTCAATGACCATTGTCAATGGAGAGCTGCATTATCACAGTGTCACGGGGGCGTTTCAATGTTTTGTTTCTCCTGAAGAAGGTTGTGAGATTCTGCGAGAGATTCATGAAGGAGATTGTGGTCATCATGCCGGCTCTAAATCTCTTGTGGCTAAGGCTTTTCGCCATGGATTTTATTGGCTGACGGCTCATGCTGATGTTGAGGATCTGGTCAGTAAATGTGATGGATGTCAGAAATTTTCACGACGAGCCCATGTGCTGGCTCAAGAATTGAGGATGATTCCAATTACTTGGTCGTTTGTAGTCTGGGGGCTTGATATGGTCGGACCTTTCAAAAGGTCCAAGTATAAAAAGACACACCTCCTGGTGGCGGTTGACAAATTTACAAAGTGGGTTGAGGCAGAGCCGGTCAGTAAATGTGACGCGGCAATGGCGGTTCAATTCATTAAAAAGGTGATTTTCCGTTTTGGCTTTCCCCATAGTATCATAACTGATAATGGCACTAATCTATCTAAGGATGATATGAAAGAATTTTGTCAACGTGAGCATATCTGGCTTGACGTGTCGTCAGTGGCTCATCCCCAATCTAATGGTCAAGCCGAGAGAGCCAATCAAGAGATCCTGAGAGGCATCAAGCCCCGGCTTATCATTCCCCTACAGAGGACACCGGGTTGTTGGGTGGAGGAGTTACCTTCCATGTTATGGAGCATTAATTGTTGGAAATATGCCCTAGAGGCAATAATAAAATGGTTATTATTGTATTTCCTTGTTCATGATAATTGTCTATCGTTCATGTTATAATTGTATTAACTAGAAACCGTAATACATGTGTGAATACATAGACCACAACATGTCCCTAGTGAGCCTCTAGTTGACTAGCTCGTTGATCAATAGATGGTTATGGTTTCCTGACCATGGACATTGGATGTCATTGATAACGGGATCACATCATTAGGAGAATGATGTGATGGACAAGACCCAATCCTAAGCATAGCACAAGATCGTGTAGTTCGTTTGCTAAGAGCTTTTCTAATGTCAAGTATCATTTCCTTAGACCATGAGATTGTGCAACTCCCGGATACCGTAGGAATGCTTTGGGTGTACCAAACGTCACAACGTAACTGGGTGGCTATAAAAGTGCATACATGTATCTCCAAAAGTGTCTGGTGGGTTGGCACGAATCAAGACTGGGATTTGTCACTCCGTATGATGGAGAGGTATCTCTGGGCCCACTCGGTAATGCATCATCATAATGAGCTCAATGTGACTAAGTAGTTAGTCACGGGATCATCCATTACGGAACGAGTAAACTGACTTGCCGGTAACGAGATTGAACGAGGTATTGGGATACCGAGGATTGAATCTCGGGCAAGTAACAACCAATTGACAAAGGGAATTGTATACGGGATTGATTGAATCCCCGACATCGTGGTTCATCCGATGAGATCATCGTGGAACATGTGGGAGTCAACATGGGTATCCAGATCCCGTTGTTGGTTATTGACCGGAGAACTGTCTCGGTCATGTCTGCATGGTTCCCGAACCTGTAGGGTCTACACACTTATGGTTCGGTGACGCTAGAGTTGTTATGGGAAATAGTATGTGGTTACCGAAGGTTGTTCAGAGTCCCCGGATGAGATCCCGGACGTGACGAGGAACTCCGGAGTGGTCCGGAGGTGAAGATAGATATATTGGACGAAGGGTATTGGAGTCTGGAATTGTTCTGGGAGTACCAGGTAATGACCAGCGTGACCGAAAGGTGTTTCAAAGGCCCCGGCAAGCGTTCGGGGGCCTTATGGGCCAAGGGGAGGGGGCACACCAGCCCACTAAGGGGCTGTGCGCCCCTCCCAACCCCTCTCACATAACCTGGAGAGGTGGGGGCGTCTCCCCTAGGGCAGCCGCCCCTCCCGGCTTGGGGGGCAAGTTTCCTAGGGGTGGGGGCGCCCAAACCCAGATAGGGTTTCCCCTGTGGCCGCCACCCATCCCCTAGGGAACCCTAGGGCGCCTCCTCCACCCCCCTTCCCCCCTATATATAGTGAGGGAGAGAGAGGGTAGCCGCACCCTTCCCCTAGCGCAGCCCTCTCCCTCCTCCAACACCTCCTCCTCCTCCTCCGTAGTGCTTGGCAAAGCCCTGCAGGAATACCACGAGCTCCACCACCACCATGTCATCGTGCTATCGGAGTTCTCCCTCAACTTCTCCACTCCCCTTGCTGTATCAAGAAGGAGGAGACGTCCCCGGGCTGTATGTGTGTTGAACGCGGAGGCGTCGTCCGTTCGGCGCTAGATCAGATCTTCCGCGATTTGGATCGCCGCGAGTACGACTCCATCAACGGCGTTCTAGTAATGCTTCCGCTTAGCGATATTCAAAGGTATGAAGATGCTCATCCTATCCCTCTCTTGTTGCTAGAATCTCCATAGATTGATCTTGGTGTTGCATAGAAAATTTTGAATTTGTGCTACGTTCCCCAGCAGTGGCATCATGAGCTAGGTCTATGTGTAGATTCTATGCACGAGTAGAACACAAAGTAGTTATGGGCGATGATTTGTTCAATATGCTTACCGTTACTAGTCCTATCTTGTTTCGACGGTATTGTGGGATGAAGCGGCCCGGACCGACCTTACACGTACACTTACGTGAGACAGGTTCCACCGACTGACATGCACTTGTTGCATAAGGTGGCTAGCGGGTTGTCGGTGTCAAAACCGGCGGATCTCGGGTAGGGGGTCCCTAACTGTGCGTCTAAGGCTAATGGTAACAGGAGACTGGGGACACGATGTTTTACCCAGGTTCGGGCCCTCTCGATGGAGGTAATACCCTACTTCCTGCTTGATTGATCTTGATGATATGAGTATTACAAGAGTTGATCTACCACGAGATCAGAGAGGCTAAACCCTAGAAGCTAGCCTATGGTATGATTGTTGATGATAATGATGAGTCCTAGGGACTAAACCCTCCGGTTTATATAGACACCCGAGGGCGCTAGGGTTACATAGAGTCAGTTTACAGAGAAGGAGATCTACATCCGAATCGCGAAGCTTGCCTTCCACGCAAAGGAGAGTCCCATCCGGACACGGGACGAAGTCTTCTGTCTTGTATCTTCATAGTCCAACAGTCCGGCCAAAGTATATAGTCCGGCAGTCCGGATACCCCCTTATCCAGGACTCCCTTAGTAGCCCCTGAACCAGGCTTCAATGACGATGAATCCGGTGCGTAGATTGTCTTCGGCATTGCGAGGTGGGCTCCATCTCCGAATACTCCAAGATAAATTCCGAACACAAGGACCGTGTCCGGCTCTGCAAGATAACATTCCATATACCATCGTAGAAAGAATAATAACAATCCATGAATCTGATCTGCTGACAATTCTTCGAAAAGTGACATCACGCCACGGTCCGGTTTTTGTTTGAACCGTTCCTACAACTTGCTACCGCACACACCACGAGGCGGTTTCCTTGGCACGTCCTGTCAGAGCATAGATTGTGTTCCCCTTATTATGGGATTCTCATCAATACGGGTATGTGTAATCCAACTATGCCTGTTAGCATGATCCCGTGTTTTTAGGCAAGTCCAGAACGACCATGTTCGGGGACGCTGGATATTCTTCCCCCTTTATATAGGAGCCGAGGCCTATCCCTCTATCTCCACACTCGCAAATCTCGCGCCCTGAGTTCCAACACCCAAAGCACAAGCTTAAGCACCCCGGATCTTTGATCATGTCCGGATCTGACCATCAAGGCCGATGGATGGCCTCCTCTGTCACAGAGGAGGATATTACGAAGCTCAGGGAGGCTCGGTATTTGACCGCCGATGTCAAGCACAGGCTTCCTGCTCCCGAACAGGTTATCCCCACTCCCGAGACCAACGAGAGTGTCGTGTTTGTCTCCCACTTCCTCCGGGGCTTAGGTCTCACTCTTGATCCTTTCGTGAGGGGGCTCATGCACTACTATGGGCTAGATTTCCACGATCTAGCTCCGGATTCCATCCTCCACATCTCGTCGTTTATCGTTGTGTGTGAAGCCTTCCTTCACATTTCCCCCCACTTCGGCTTATGGCTCAAGACTTTCGATGTGAAGCCGAAGATAATTGAGGAGCGACACGCAGAGTGCGGAGGTGCCATAATAAGCAGGAACGCTGATGCCCCGTGGCTCAAAGGCTCCTTCCCGGAGGTATCTGATTTATGGCAACGGAGGTGGTTCTATGTCACAGCTCCCCGAGGCTCAAAGTGGGCGGCCGCGCCTGCCTTCCGTTCGGGCTCTCCACCTCAACTGGCATCGTGGGCCAACGTGGGACTAAACTGGGGGCCCGTGAACGATGTGCCGATGCTTCAAAGCCGCATTCGGGAGCTGCTCGAGAGGGACATTAGTCTCGCCAAAATAATCCAAGTAATGCTAGTCCGGCGGATCCTGCCGTGCAAACGTCGGCCTCTCCGGATGTGGGAATTCAATCTAGAAGGTCTGTGGACCATTCAGCACTTCTTTGGCATGACACCCGAAGGGATGTATAAGTTGTTCTTCGGACCACGAATAAAGTGTCCGGACACCACCGAGGATGCGGGCCTAAGCTGCAATCGCCTCGATACCCAAGTAAGTAACCCTATAACCGAACACCTCGCTTATATTTGTCATAGCATTGTTCTAAACACTGTCCGGAACCAGGATTGGCTTAGAAAGGTGGAGAGGATCAGGTGTCCGGCCCCTCTTCCCGAAGGTTCGCCTGGCCCGGCAATGGTCAGGATTCTCGAACGGACACTTAGTCGGGTGCCACCAGAGAAAGCTGAAGGGGAGAGCGGGGAGGCCAAGAGTGGGCCTCACTCACTGTGCATCCGAACCGGGGGAATCAGCGCCTCCACAGAGGAGGAGAACCGGGGGGGCGACTCTGAGTTTTCCTCCCCCGGCGGGAAGAAAAGGGCCGCCTCCGAAGATTTGGAGATGGGGGCACCTAAACAAGGGAAAAGAATTTCGCCCAAGGACCCTGCTTCGAAGGGCGTCCTCGCCGTACAGCACCCGCCAATGGGCCAGCCCTCCACCGAGCTGTAAGTTTAATTAAGCAAGGATCTTATTGCTTCTTCCTCTGAGAGTAATGACCGGGACCTGTTTTTGTAGTCCGGCTAGCAGTTCGTCTCAACAGGGTTCGTCCTCGGGGGATCTTCTTCCGGAGATGATGGAGAGTGAAACCCCACCAGCCTCTCCGCCCCGTGGGGCGGCGAACCTGAGGTATCGTCACGGAGGAGTCCGGATCCAATGGGGCGGAAGCTAACACTTCGGTCGCCCCGATCCCAGCGCGTCCGGCTCTCATGGCAGACAACGAAAAGGATCCGGGAGAGTCTGGAGTCCGGCCGAACGCGCTGACGGGCCTCCTGGAGTCAGCTGATCTCTTGGAGGGTCATCGTACCCTAATGGGTACGGTGTTGGAGAAAATCTCCTCTGCCACAAGCGGTTTAAACGAAGCTTTTAGGAGCTTGCTCAAAGGCTTTGAGGTAAGCCGTAATTTTTAGTTGAACCGCACGCGATACATGCACTCTGTATAGATAGTAGCCCCTGAGACTGCGGATGGCAGCCCATGGCGGCAAACGGAGGATCACACTCCCAGATTATGATCGCACCTGTATTGATGTGCGGGTTGCTAAGGGTTCAGCAATAGACCAGGCCGCTGAATGTGCCGAATTGAGGCGGCAGATTGGCGTTGTGGAGGCTGATGTCACGCTTGTGAACAAGCGATTCGAGGAGTCGCAGAGTATGCTTTCCTATATCCACATCTATCTTTGCAATAAGGTTTGAAATACTAATGTGGTGTTATGTAGTTACAGGCGGAGCTACTGCCGTTGAGGTCCTGAGGGTGGAGCTTGCTCTAGCCAAGGAACAAGCCCAGATTAGCAATGCGGCTGCTCTAAAGGCAGCCGAAGAATTAAGAGCCGAACAGGCCGCTCGTCTCTGAAGCGAGGAGAAGATAGCCGAGATGGCTGTGGAGCTGATTGGGACACCGCTGGCCGATTTGAGCTTCTCGAAAAGGAGAATCAAACAAAGGCGGCCGATCTGAAGAAGGCGATGGATTCGGCTAAAGAGATGCGTTTTCAGATTAGAGACGCAGAGGAGGAACTTCGAAAAGCCGGAGAAATCACGGCCGGAAGTCCTTATTTGTTGCGGAGGAAGTTTTTAGATCCAAAGTATGCTCCGTTGGATAAGCTATGGAGCGCCGCAGATGAGTATGCGGACTTGGCGAAGAGTACGGCTAATGCGACCAAGTTATTCGAGGATCATGAGGATAACAAAATGGAGAAACTGTTCTGGTCACAATTTAATGCTCCAGTGCGCTCCTTGCCCTTGAGTGAGAAGATGGCTACCATAGCCAAGCTCCATAGGCTGTCCGACCTTGCCATGAGGTCTGTTATAGACCATCTGTGGCCGAAGGAGCCGAAGCCGAACAGTTACTTTGGTCTGGTGCAATAATTATTTGGCGCCAGAGCACAGATTGATGCCATGAAGAGATCGGTGTGCATAGAGGGTGCGCGGATGGCTCTTGCCCGTGTGAAAACGTACTGGGCGGATATAGAGGCCACCCGCATTGCAACCCGGGGTCCGACCGGAAGCCAAGTCCCAGTTGAGCACTACTTTGAGCAGGACATAGAAGGTGCCCGTAGAATAGAGTCTCAGTGTTCGAAGAATGTCATGTTTGAATGACGAACTTATTAGTTATGAACAATTATGTGTTTGATTATGGAGGCTGTATTTTATACTTTTGCCTGAAAGTATTATAATGTCTCCTGTATGGTTGTTTATGTATTCATATAGCGTGAAAGTTAGCAGTCGTTGGCTTTAGCGCCCACGCGTAATGCGGAGGTGTTCGAGAAGATAGGCAGAAACACACTTGATCCAACGTCTTGGTCCATTAAGGAGGTGATCGCACATGGAACCAGGCAACCGGACTATATAGCTGTAACACTTTTGCTTAGCCATAGGAGTTGAAAGGTGGGGCTAATATATAGCCCTTGGTACTTCCGCGTGCATCCGGATACGGTACGCGTACTTGACCGGTAGACCGGTCCTTCGTCAATGCGGAGGAATCCTATAGATTCCGATGAGTCCTCGAGTGGTTGACCAGTCTCTCGCTGTATCATGACAGTCAGTTTTCGGCTTTCTCTACTGAGGTGCTCATCCGGAATAACCAGGGCACAATCGCAGTAGTTCTCCTTTGGCCGCCTTAGACAATAGAACGGAACGTAAGGCAGCAAACCCAGGAGTCGGGCTAACCCAACATTTGACCAAAGACATGATTCGGAGCTGATGCATATAAGGCCAAACTCGTGACGCCGAACACTCCCGAAGGTATTCGGACTTTATAAAATATATTGGGCTAAACAATGCCCTTGACACTGTGATTCCAGGTACGCGCATTGATCTTTCGTGGCAAAAAAGCCTAAAACGCCAGTGTCCCATACAGGTGTATGAAATACCCATGGGACGTTGAGCAACAAGAGACAGTAAAGAAGGTTTAAGCAGGGGCTTAATCTAAAGAGAAACCTGTGGGCGGGGCCCTGCTGCATGTATGCGCCTGTGCCTCCATTGTGCCGTATCCTGGAAGGGTGTCGCACTGGTAGTGTCTGTAAGAACAAAATAGAAAACGTGCGAAAAGTTAGTTATGCTCGAGGAATGTTCGAGATCCGGCCAGTTAACGAGGCGAGCTGAATTGTGGGCTTGTGTTACATGATTGCAGCCCCTCGTATTATTTATGGGGACACATGTACATCCCCTGGCTCAGGTTTATCCGAGCCCGTGTGAAAAAATGGTGTATTGGACTCGGCTAACCGTGTTCGTGGTCTTAACGACCGTTCATGCGTTCTGGTGGGAGAGGCCGCCTAGAGTCCGGCAGCAGGAACTGTCGCATACCATTATGTGTTTCCGCTAACTGTGATGATGCCGCGTGGACCGGGCATCTTGAGTTTAAGGTAGGCGTAGTTCGGTATTGCGTTAAAGCAAGCGAAGGCCGGTCTTCCAAGCAATTCATGATAATCGTTGCTGAAGGGAGCGATGTTGAAGAGTAAGTTCTCGCGTCTGAAGTTGTCGGGAGAACCAAATGTTACTTCTAACACGAGGGATCCCCAACAATGGGCCACGACGCCTGGAATTACTCCATTGAAGGTGGCGTTATTTTGATTTATTCTGGATGGTGTCTTGATATATCAAATTAAGACTACTGCCGTCGTCCATTAGGACACGAGTGAGATGGTATCCATCGATTATTGGGTCGAGCACCAAGGCAGCCAATCCTCCGTGCCAGATACTGGCCGGATAGTCCCTGTGATCAAAAGTGATTGGGCAAGTTGCCCAGGGATTAAATTGGGGGGCTACGAACTCTGCGTGAGTTGTGTGCACCATATTTACCTTTTTTACTTCCGGTGGGAATTGTTTCTGGCCCCTGGTGTTCGGCTGGCGAGGCTCATCCTCGTCTTCGCTTGGTGTTTCCCTTCCCTTGTGTTCGGCGTTTAACTTGTCGGCCTGCTTGAAGGCCCAACATTCTCTGTGGTATGATTTGCAGGTTTGTCGGAAGTGCCATGGATTTGGCACAATCTGTCCAGGACTTTGTTCAGGCCGGATGGTTCCTCTTTAGTCTTTACTGCCGTTAAATGGATTTTTTCCTTGACCGGGTTGAGAGCCCCTGAATCCGGCGTTGACCGCTGTGTTGTCTGGGCTGTCGTTATTCTGACGCTTGTTCTTGGTGTGCCGTGGCTTCCCGTTGCCATCTCGGATTTCAGATGTTCCTGGGTCGCTGGTGCCTTTATGGGCCAACCAGCTGTCCTCGCCCGCACAAAATCGGGTCATGAGGCTTGTTAAGGCTGCCATTGTTCTCGGCTTTTCTTGTCCGAGGTGTCTGGCAAGCCACTCATCTCGGATACCGTGTTTCAAGGCCGCTAAGGCTTCGGCATCCGGACAGTCGACAATTTGATTCTTCTTAGTGAGGAATCTGTTCCAAAGTTTGCGGGCTGACTCTCCAGGCTGCTGTATTATGTGACTTAAATCGTCCGCATCTGGAGGCCGGACATAGGTCCCTTGAAAGTTGGCCCTGAAAGCATCCTCAAGTTCCTCTCAACTTCCAATTGAGTTTTCGGGGAGGCTTTTTAGCCAATGACGAGCTGGTCCTTTTAGCTTGAGGGGGAGGTATTTAATGGCGTGGAGATCGTCCCCACGAGCCATGTGTATGTGAAGGATAAAATCTTCAATCCAGACCCCGGGGTCCGTCGTTCCATCGTATGACTCTATATTCACGGGTTTGAATCCTTGTGGAAATTCATGATCCAGCACCTCATCCGTGAAGCACAGGGGGTGTGCAGCCCCTCTGTATCCTGCCATGTCGCGGCATGCTGCCAGCTGTTGTTGCCCCTGGTGTTGATTCCGAACTGGTATTCAATCGGCATGATCGTTGTGGTGACCATAATCCCGCGTCGGAGCCTGTCCTCTGGACCCATAGATGGACCTGGCCGCACTGGCCTTTTTGTCTAGGAGCTCTCGTAAATCGCGTGTGGTATAAGTGGCTGCTCTGTCGCGGCCGTGAGGTGGTTGGTCCGGCTGAGTAGCTGTATTGTTTTTGGGCCGAACGGGTGCTGCGGCTTCATTGTCGAATTCGGGTAGCAGTTTGCGGTTGGGTAGCTCTTTGTGTGGCAATTATCGCCATGTTTTCCTTCGGTGTCCAGCACCTTATTCCATCGTCGGTTGAGCGTATCCTGTGCGGCCTTAAGTCTTTGCTTCTGCTTCTTCAGGCTCCGCGCTGTGGCCAGGAGTTTTCTGTGGAGTTTGTCTTGCTTTGAATGTTCTTCCGGGATGATGAACGCATCGTCAACTGGATTGTTATCTTCTTTGGAGGTAGCATGATGAGTTCGGTCCTCTAAATTGTGGTCGAGCGTCTGCTCCGGGCTGTGTTCGGCCTGACCTGGTTTATCCTGCTCTATCGCTGGGTCCCCATGGTCGTTGTTGCCTTCGAAATCAACCGGAATGTCATCCTATCTTGGGTTGTTATCACTATTTTTACTGTGACTGGACCTAAGGCGGCGCGTGCGCCGTCGTTTTTGCTTTTGCCCTGGGGGTTTATCCTCCGTTGTGTCCTTTTTGTCACTATTGTCCTCTTTGGGGGTGTCTACCATGTAGACGTCGTATGATGAAGTGGCTGTCCAGCGCCCCGTGAGCGGTGGTTCCCGATATTCCCCTAAATCAACGTCCATACCATCAATGTTATTGGGGTCGATGTCAAGCGTGTCTGTTAGGTCATCGACGGTGGCTATAAAGTGGGTGGCGGGTGGGCTGCGATTTTCTTCGTCTTCTGTATCCCACACGGCCCGGACATAGCTCGGCTAGGAGTCTCCTGACAAAGAGAGAGACCTTAATGAATTCAGCATGTCTCCGTAGGGTGAGTGCTGGAAGATATCCGCAGCGGCGAACTCCGTGACTGGAGCCCAGTCAGATTCGACATGCACGAGTGCGCACGATCCAGAACACACTACCGGAGATGAGTCCGAGGGTCCGGAGACACAAATCCCATTTGGAGAGGAGTCTGTGTTCGACTCCAATGTCGAGGAGTGTGCGGCCTCCGGGGCGGGGTCAATCCGCCCGTCCTGGAAGGCACGACCCGCCCTGGAGCGAAGTCCGGAGCAATAGCAGGTACGATGTTCCGACTACTGGACGACTGCCGATCTAGGTCATGCACGTCGTGATTGTTCGGCGCTCCTGACATGGGCCTGAATCCATCGAAGATCAAGTCTCCATGGATGTCGGCGGTGTAGTTTAGGTTTCCAAACCTGACCTGATGGCCGGGGCGTAGCTATCAATCTGCTCCAGATGGCCAAGCGAATTGGCCCGTAGTGCGAAGCCACCAAACACGAAAATCTGTCCGGCGAGAAAAGTCTCACCCAGGACAGCATGGTTGGAGGTTGGAGAAGCCATCTAGCGTGGCAGCAACGACACAGAGGAACTCTCAATGAAAGCACCAATGTCGGTGTCAAAACCGGCGGATCTTGGGTAGGGGGTCCCGAACTGTGCGTCTAAGGCTAATGGTAATAGGAGACTGGGGACACGATGTTTTACCCAGGTTCGGGCCCTCTCGATGGAGGTAATACCCTACTTCCTGCTTGATTGATCTTGATGATATGAGTATTATAAGAGTTGATCTGCCACGAGATCAGAGAGGCTAAACCCTAGAAGCTAGCCTATGGTATGATTGTTGATGATAATAATGAGTCCTACGGACTAAACCCTCCGGTTTATATAGACATCGAAGGGGGCTAGGGTTACACAGAGTCAGTTTACAGAGAAGGAGATCTACATCTGAATCGCCAAGCTTGCCTTCCATGCCAAGGAGAGTCCCATCCGAACACGGGACGAAGTCTTCTATCTTGTATCTTCATAGTCCAACAGTCCAGCCAAAGTATATAGTCCGGCAGTCCGGATACCCCCTTATCCAGGACTCCCTCAGTAGCCCCTGAACCAGGCTTCAATGACGATGAATCCGGTGCGTAGATTGTCTTCGGCATTGCGAGGTGGGCTCCATCTCCGAATACTCCAAGATAAATTCCGAACACAAGGACCGTGTCCGGCTCTGCAAGATAACATTCCATATACCACCGTAGAGAGAATAATAATAATCCACGAATCTGATCTGCTGACAATTCTTCGAAAAGTGACATCACGCCACGGTCCGGTTTTTGTTCGAACCGTTCCTACAACTTGCTACCGCACACACCACGAGGCGGTTTCCTTGGCACGTCCTGTCAAAGCAGAGATTGTGTTCCCCTTATTGCAGGATTCTCATCAATATGGGTATGTGTAATCCAACCGTGCCTGTTAGCATGATCCCGTGTTTTTAGGCAAGTCCAGAACGACCACGTTCGGGGACGCTTGATATTCTTCCCCCTTTATAAAGGAGCCGAGGCCTATCCCTCTATCTCCACGCTCGCAAATCTCGCGCCCTGAGTTCCAACACCCAAAGCCCGAGCTTAAGCACCCCGGATCTTCGATCATGTCCGGATCCGACCATCAAGGCCGATGGATGGCATCCTCTGTCACAGAGGAGGATATTGCGAAGCTCAGGGAGGCTCGGTATTTGACCGCCGATGTCAAGCACAGGCTTCCTACTCCCGAACAGGTTATCCCCACTCCCGAGACCAACGAGAGTGTCGTGTTTGTCTCCCACTTCCTCCGGGGCTTAGGTCTCACTCTTGATCCCTTCGTGAGGGGGCTCATGCACTACTACGGGCTAGATTTCCACGATCTAGCTCCGGATTCCATCCTCCACATCTCGTTGGACTATGAAGATACAAGACAGAGAAGGAGATCTAGCTTTATTTCTACTGTTTAAGATATGTTCCTAGAGAAAATTTTAGTTGAAAGTTGATAGTAGCAGTTATGCGGACTGGGTCCGTAAACTGAGGATTATCCTCATTGCTGCGCAGAAGGCTTATGTCCTTAATGCACCGCTCCGTGTGCTGAACCTCGAGCGACGTCTGTGGATGTTGTGAACATCTGACATACACGTTTTGATGACTACGTGATAGTTCAGTGCGTAATGTTAAACGGTTTGGAATTGAGGCACCAAAGACATTTTTGAAATGTCGCAGAACATATGAGATGTTCCAAGAGCTGAAATTGGGATTTCAGGCTCGTGCCCACGTCAAGAGGTATGAGAACTCCGACGAGTTTCTTAGCCTGCAAACTAAGGAAGAAAAGCTCAATCATTGAGCATGTGCTCAGATTGTCTGAGTACTACAATCACTTTAATCGAGTGGGAGTTAATCTTCCAGATGAGATAGTGATGTTTCTCCAAAGTCACTGCCACCAAGCTACTAGAGCTTCGTGATGAACTATAACATATCAGGGATAGATATGATGATCCTTGAGCTATTCGCGATGTTTGACACCGCGAAAGTAGAAATCAAGAAGGAGCATCAATTGTTGATGGTTAGTGAAACCACTAGTCTCAAGAAGGGCAAGGGCAAGAAGGGATACTTCATGAAACAACAAATTAGTTGCTGCTCTAGTGAAGAAACCCAAGGTTGAACCCAAACCCGAGACTAAGTGCTTCTTTAATGAGGGAACAGTCACTGAAGCAGAACTACCCTAGATACTTGGTAGATGAGAAGGCTGCCAAGGTCGACAGAAGTATATTGGATATACATTATATTAATGTGTACTTTGCTAGTACTCCTAGTAGCACCAGGGTAATAGATACCGGTTCGGTTGCTAAGTGTTAGTAACTCGAAATAAAAGGCTATGGAATAAATGGAGACTAGCTAAAGCCAAGGTGACGATATGTGTTGGAAGTATTTCCAAGGTTGATGTTATCAAAAATCGCACGCTCCCTCTACCATCGGGATTGGTGTTAAACCTAAATTGTTATTTGGTGTTTGCGTTGAGCATAGACATGATTGGATTATGTTTATCACAATATGATTATTCATTTAAGGAGAATAATGGTTACTCTGATTATTTGAATAATACCTTCAATGGTCTTGCACCTAAAATGAATGGTTTATTGAATCTCGATAGTAGTGATACACATGTTCATGTCAAAAGATATAAGATAATAATGATAGTACCACACACTTGTGGCACTGCCATTTGAGTCATATTGGTACAAAACGCATGAAGAAGCTCCATGTTGATGGATCTTTGGACTCACTCATTTTTGAAAAGATTGAGACATGCGAACCATGTCTATTGGTATATACGCATGAAGAAACTCCATGCAGATGGATTGTTTGGACTCACTTGATTTTGAATCACTTGAGTCATGGAAATCATATGTGACGCCCGGGTAGTTAGGCTACAGTAAAACCCTGCTAATGATGCCATGTCACCCTTGCCGCTGTTGCTAAACACATGTTAGATCAAAACGTTTAAAATCAAATTTGGATTTGGGCAAACAACAAAAGTTTTCAAACATTAAGACTAAAATGTCCAAAAGGTGTCAAATAAATCATGGATAATACTAGTGGAGAAACCACACTTTTATAAAATGTTTGAATGCACTAAAATGGTTTAAGCAGTAGCTAAAACAACTAGATAAGTGCCTTTTGAATTTTATAAAATACTAAACTATTTTATTTGGGGGTTAAACCTTTTTGTGACCGTGGACTAAGTTGAAATACTAATTTAGGTGCTAAGTGTATATTTTGCTAAAACTAAAATAAATGTAACTAAAGTAAAACCGTAAAAGGAAAATAAAGAAAATAAAACAAAAACAAAAGAAGGAAACTTCCCCTCCACTGGGCTCCGGCCCAGCTGGCCAGCCCAACTGGCCCACCTAACCTCCCCTTGCCTATATGGCCTCGTACCCCAAACCCTAACCCTCGAGTCACCCCACTCCTCCCCCC
>NC_041385.1:653532331-653532558 GCF_002162155.2 Triticum dicoccoides
GCCGCCGCCCGAAGTACTTCCTCCAGCCCGAGGACGCCGTCGCCCTCCACCTCGCTTCCTCGTCTCCCTCCTGCGCCTCCCCCTCTTCCCCGATCTGGATGCGCCATCACCCGAGTACCTCGCCGGAGGCCACGACGTCGGGACCACCTCGCCGGACTGCTTCCTCTCCGCCGATCGTCCCCGTCTTCCTCCTCCACGAACGGAGCTGCTCCGCCTCGTCGCGCCGA
>NC_041385.1:653532643-653573108 GCF_002162155.2 Triticum dicoccoides
CTTCCCCCTGCAGCTCCCCTGTGAGGAACCCCCCTCATATCCTCCCTTCCCTCCTCCCGTGCGGCCACCGTTCGCTACTCCCTCGCGCGCACGTGCACACCGCCGTACCCGTTCCCCGCGCTCGCCGTCACGCCTCCGGCCGGCCCAGTGCTTGCGCTCGCCGTGCCTGGACCGGCGCCCCGCTCGCCCCTACCGTCCCAACCAACCACCGCGCTCACCGCGGTCCCCGCGCAGGCCACGCCCACCTCTTGCAGCCATCGCCGGCGCCTCCATTAGCCTGGGCGGGCGCCCAAACGGGCTGGCGCCCACACGCCCGTAACCCGTTCGCCCGTGGCTGTTTGGCCCCCTGGGCCAATGACAAGGGGCCCCCACCCCCCTGAATGTATTTAGAAAATTAGAAATAAAAATAAAAATAAAAATAATTAATTAATTAATTAGAGAAATAATTAACTTATTTAATTTTTTTTAATTAAACTAAACAACTAATTAGACTAATTAAACATTAGTTGTCTATTTAACCGGTTAGTTAATTAGTATGATAGTGGGGCCCACCCTTAATTAATTCTGATTAGATTAAATTAAATTTGGATAATTAACATGTGTCTCTGACCAGTGGGACCCACTGGTCAGGTTGACCAGTCAACTCTGTTGACTGCTGATGTCAGCATGACATCATGCTGATGTCATTAAATCATTTTCGAATTAATTAAATAATTAGTTAAATCTCAGAAATTAATAAAATCTTTAAAAAATCATATCTTTTAATCCGTAACTCGGATTAAAATATTTTCAACATGAAAGTTTCTCAGAACGACGAGACGATTCCGGATACGCAACCCGTTTGTCCGCCACACCCCCCTAACCTATCGAACTCGCAACTTTCCCCCTCCGGCTCCTCTGCCCGAAAACACGGAACCCCGGGAATACTTTCCCGGATGTTTTTCTCCCTTCACCGGTATCACCTACTACCGCGTTAGGGCACACCGAACACCGCGTATTGCCTTGTTATATTTTGTGACGCTTTGTTTGCTCTTAATTCATTATTTCTTCCCCCTCTTCTCTCCGGTAGACTACGAGACCGACGCTGCTGCTGACCAGTTCGACTACGGAGTTGACGACCCCTCTCTCTTGCCAGAGCAACCAGGCAAGCCCCCCCTTTGATCACCAGATATCGCCTACTCTTCTCTATACTGCTTGCATTAGAGTAGTGTAGCATGTTACTGCTTTCCGTTAATCCTATTCTGATGCATAGCCTGTCATTGTTGCTACAGTCATTGATACCTTACCCGCAATCCTAAATGCTTAGTATAGGATGCTAGTGTTCCATTAGTGACCCTACACTCTTGTCCGTCTGCCATGCTATACTACTGGGTCGTGATCACTTCGGGAGGTGATCACGGGCATATACTATATACTTTACACAGTTACATTACCTGTGATACTGTTCGGAGGTGGGGGCTGAAGGGGCAGGTGGCTCCATCCTGGTAGAGGTGGGCCTGGGTTCCCGACGGCCCCCGACTGTTACTTTGTGGCGGAGCGACAGGGCAGGTTGAGACCACCTAGGAGACAGGTGGGCCTGGCCCTGTTCGGCGTTCGCGGATACTTAACACGCTTAACGAGATCTTGGTATTTGATCTGAGTTGGCTACGAGCCTATACGCACTAACCATCTACGCGGGAGTAGTTATGGGTATCCCGACGTCGTGGTATCAGCCGAAGCACTTCAGACGTCAGTGACGGAGCGGCGCGCGCCGGATTGGAACGTAAGCCTTCTCTTGTATTAAGGGGGCTAGTTCTGCTTCCGGCCGCCCACGCAACGTGCAGGTGTGCTATGGGCGATGGGCCCAGACCCCTGTGCGCTTAGGTTTAGACCGGCGTGCTGGCCTCTCTGTTTTGTCTAGGTGGGGCTGCGACGTGTTGATCTTCCGCGGCCGGGCATGACCCAGGAAAGTGTGTCCGGCCAAATGGGATCAAGCGTGTTGGGGAATGTGGTGCACCCCTACAGGGAAGTTAATCTATTCGAATAGCCGTGATCTTCGGTAACAGGACGACTTGGAGTTGTACCTTGACCTTATGACAACTAGAACCGGATACTTAATAAAAACACACCCTTCCAAGTGCCAGATACAACCGGTGGTCGCTCTACCTCAGGGATATGAGCCGGGGATCGCCGGGTAGGATTATGCTATTTGGAGATGCTATTTGGAGATGCTACTTGGAGATGCTACTTGGAGGACTTCAATCTACTCTCTTCTACTTGATGCAAGACGGTGGCTGCGAGAAGCGTAGTCTTCGACAGGATTAGTTATCCCCCTCTTATTCTAGCATTCTGCAGTTCAGTCCACTGATATGGCCTCCTTACACATATACCCATGCATATGTAGTGTAGCTCCTTGCTTGCGAGTACTTTGGATGAGTACTCACGGTTGCTTTTCTCCCCCTTTTCCCCTTTCCCTTCTACCTGGTTGTCGCAACCAGATGCTGGAGCCCTGGAGCCAGACGCCACCGTCGACGACGACCCATACTACACCGAAGGTTCCTGCTACTACGTGCTGCCCGCTGGCGACGTCCAGGAGTAGTTAGGAGGATCCCAGGCAGGAGGCCTGCGCCTCTTTCGATCTGTAGCCCAGTTTGTGCTAGCCATCTTATGGCAACTTGTTTAACTTATGTCTGTACTCAGATATTGTTGCTTCCGCTGACTTGTCTATGATCGAGCACTTGTATTCGAGCCCTCATGGCCCCTGGCTTGTATTATGATGCTTGTATGACTTATTTATGTTTTAGAGTTGTGTTGTGATATTTTCTGTGAGTCCCTGATCTTGATCGTACACGTTTGCGTGCATGATTAGTGTACGATTGAATCGGGGGCGTCACATCATACCACATGGGCAAGATGACTGGAAGGTCTCGTTTTCAGTGAAATGGAACAAGAAAGCAACTTGTTGGAAGTAATACATTTTGATGTGTGTAGTCCAATGAGTGCTGAGGCACGCAGTGGATATCGTTATGTTCTTACTTCACAAATGATTTGAGTAGATGCTAAGTATATTTACTTGATGAAACACAAGTCTAAATTAGTGAAAGGTTCAAGTAATTTCAGAGTGAAGTTGAAGATCGTAGTGACAAGAGGATAAAATGTCTATGATATGATCATTGAGATGAATATCTGAGTTACGTGTTTGGTACACAATTAAGACATTGTGGAAATTGTTTCACAACTAATACCGCCTGGAACACCATAGTGTGATGGTGTGTCTGAACATCATAGATGCACCCTATTGGATATGGGGCATACCATGATGTCTCTTATCGAATTACCACTATCATTTATGGATTAGGCATTAGAGACAACCGCATTCACTTTAATAGGGCACCATATAATTCCGTTGAGATGACACCATGTGAACTATGGTTTAGAGAAACCTAAGCTGTCGTTTCTTAAAAGTTTGGGGTTGCGACGCTTATGTGAAAAGGTTTCAGCCAGATAAGCTCGAACCCAAAGCGGATAAATGCATCTTCATAGGACACCCAAAAACAGTTGGGTATACCTCCTAATTCAGATCCGGAAGCAAAAGTGATTGTTTCTAGAAACGGGTCCTTTCTCAAGGAATAGTTTCTCTCGAAAGAATTGAGTGGGAGGATGGTGGAGACTTGATAAGGTTATTGAACCATCACTTCAACCAGTGTGTAGTAGGGCACGGGAAGTTGTTCCTATGGCGCCTACACCAATTGAAGTGGAAGCTGATGATAGTGATCATGAAACTTTGGATCAAGTCACTACCAAACCTCGTAGGTCGACAAGGACGCGTACTACTTCAGAGTGGTACGTAATCCTGTCTTGGAGGTCGTGTTGCTATACAACAATGAACGTACGAGCTATGAAGAAGCGATGGTGGGCTCGGATTCCGATGAATGGCTCGAGGCCATAAAATCCGGGAGAGGATGTATGAAAATAAAGTATGGACTTTGGAAGAACCACTTGATGGTCATAAGGCTGTTGGGTGCAGATGGATTTTAAAAGGAAGACAGACAATGATGGTAAGTATCACCCTTAAGAAAGCTCGACTTGTCATTAAGATATTTTCTGACAAGTTCAAGAAGTTGACTATGATGAGACTTTTCTCACTTGTAGCGATGCTAAGAGTTTGTTGGAATTATATTAGCAATTACTGCATTATTTATAAAATCTTGCAGATAGGATGTCAAAACATTGTTTCCTCGACGATTTTCTTGAGGAAAGGTTGTATGTGATACAACCAGAAGGTTTTGACAATCCTGAAAGATGCTAACAAGTATGCAAAGCTCCAGCAATCCTTCTAAGGACTGGAGTAAGCATCTCGGAGTTGGAATATACGCTTTGATGAGATGATCAAAGATTTTGGGTTTATACAAAGTTTATGAGAAACTTGTATTTCAAAAGAAGTGAGTGGGAGCACTATAGAATTTCTGATGAGTATATGTTGTTGACATATTGTTGATCAGAAATGATGTAGAGTTTCTGGAAAGCATATAGGGTTATTTGAAAAGTGTTTTTCAATGGAAAACCTGGATTAAGCTACTTGAACATTGAGCATCAAGATCTATAAGCATAGATCAAAATTGCTTAATAGTACTTTCAAATGAACACATACCGTGACAAGATTTTGAAGGACTTCAAAATAGATCGGCAAAGAAGGAGTTCTTGGCTGTGTTATAAGGTGTGAGTATTGGGTAAGACTCAAGACCTGACCACGGTAGAATAGAGAGAAAGGATGA
Source organism: Triticum dicoccoides (assembly GCF_002162155.2). NCBI lineage: Eukaryota > Viridiplantae > Streptophyta > Magnoliopsida > Poales > Poaceae > Triticum > Triticum dicoccoides. Next base: position 653,537,398 of record NC_041385.1, read on the forward strand.
AGGTCGTCCCCTATGCTTTAGACGTAGGCTCTACAGTATGCTATGATGTGTACCGCACCTGAAGTGTGCCTTGCCATGAGTCAGTCAAGGGGTACAAGTATGATCCAGGAATGGATCACAGGACAACGGTAAAGGTTACCCTTAGTAACTAGTGGACTAAGGAATTTTCTCGATTATGGAGGTGGTAAAAGAGTTCGTCGTAAAGGGTTACGTCGATGCAAACTTTGACACCAATTTGGATGATTCTGAGTAGTAAACTGGATTCGTATAGTAGAACAGTTATTTGGAATAGCTCCAACTAGAGCATGGTAGCTGCATCTATAAGATGACATAGAGATTTGTAAAGCACACACGGATCTGAAAGGTCCAGACCCGTTGACTAATAACCTCTCTCACAAGCGAGATATGATCAAACCCCATGGGTGTTGAATTCATTACAAGCACATAGTGATGTGAACTAGATTATTGACTCTACTGCAAGTGGGAGACTGTTGGAAATATGCCCTAGAGGCAATAATAAAATTGTTATTATTGTATTTCCTTGTTCATGATAATTGTCTATTGTTCATGTTATAATTGTATTAACTGGAAACTGTAATACATGTGTGAATACATAGACCACAGCATGTCCCTAGTGAGCCTCTAGTTGACTAGCTCGTTGATCAATAGATGGTTATGGTTTCCTGACCATGGACATTGGATGTCATTGATAACAGGATCACATCATTAGGAGAATGATGTGATGGACAAGACCCAACCCTAAGCATAGCACAAGATCATGTAGTTCGTTTGCTAAGAGCTTTTCTAATGTCAAGTATCATTTCCTTAGACCATGAGATTGTGCAACTCCCGGATACCGTAGGAATGCTTTGGGTGTGACAAACGTCACAACATAACTGGGTGGTTATAAAAGTGCACTACATGTATCTCCAAAAGTGTCTGTTGGGTTGGCACGAATCGAGACTGGGATTTGTCACTCCGTATGACGGAGAGGTATCTCTGGGCCCACTCAGTAATGCATCATCATAATGAGCTCAATGTGACTAAGTAGTTAGTCATGGGATCATGCATTACGGAACGAGTAAAGTGACTTGCCGGTAACAAGATTGAATGAGGTATTGGGATACCGAGGATCGAATCTCGGGCAAGTAACATACCAATTGACAAAGCGAATTCTATGCAGGATTGATTGAATCCCCGACATTGTGGTTCATCCGATGAGATCATTGTGGAACATGTGGGAGTCAACATGGGTATCCAGATCCCGCTATTGGTTATTGGCCGGAGAACTGTCTCGGTCATCTCTGCATGGTACCCGAACCCGTAGGGTCTACACACTTAACGTTCGGTGATGCTAGAGTTGTTATGGGAAATAGTATGTGGTTACCGAAGGTTGTTCGGAGTCCCAGATGAGATCCCGGACGTGAAGAGGAACTCTGGAATGGTCCGGAGGTGAAGATCGATATATTGGACGAAGGGTATTGGAGTCCGGAATTGTTCTGGGAGTACCGAGTGACGACCAGCGTGACCGAAAGGTGTTTCAAAGGCCCCGGCAAGCGTTGGGGGGCCTTATGGGCCAAGGGGAGGGGGCACACCAGCCCACTAAGGGGCTGTGCGCCCCTCCCAACCCCTCTCACGTAACCTGGAGAGGTGGGGGCGCCTCCCCTAGGGCAGCCGCCCCTCCCGGCTTGGGGGGCAAGTTTCCTAGGGGTGGGAGCGCCCAAACCCATCTAGGGTTTCCCCTGTGGCCGCCACCCATCCCCTAGGGAACCCTAGGGCGCCTCCTCCACCCCCCCCTCCCCCTATATATAGTGAGGGAGAGAGAGGGCAGCTGCACCCCTCCCCTGGCGCAGCCCTCTCCCTCTTCCAACACCTCCTCCTCCTCTGTAGTGCTTGGCGAAGCCCTGCAGGAATACCACGAGCTCCACCACCACCGTGCCATCGTACTGTCTGAGTTCTCCGTCAACTTCTCCTCTCCCCTTGCTGGATCAAGAAGAAGGAGACGTCCCCGGGCTGTATGTGTGTTTAACACAGAGGCATCGTCCGTTCGGTGCTAGATCGGATCTTCCGCGATTTGGATTGCGCGAGTACGACTCCATCAACCGTGTTCTAGTAACGCTTCCGCTTAGCGATCTTCAAAGGTATGAAGATGCTCATCCTTTCCCTCTCTTGTTGCTAGAATCTCCATAGATTGATCTTGGTGTTGCATAGAAAATTTTGAATTTGTGTTACGTTCCCCAACATTAATACCACCCCCAACAGATCTATGGGTTACACGCGTTTCTTCATGGTTTAGGGAGCAGAGGCGGTTCTCCCTAGTGGCATCCATCATGACTCACCTCGTGTGGCGGCTTATGTTGAATCTGATAATGAAAAAGCACGCCAGGAAGCACTTGACCTATTAGATGAGGAGTGTGACATCACGGCGTCTCATTCGGTGATCTACCAGCAAGATTTGAGTCGTTACCACAGCCGCCGGGTTAAAACCCGAACTTTTCAAGAGGGTGATCTGGTTCTCCGGCTTATCCAAGATCAAACTGATATGCACAAGTTATCCCCACCTTGGGAAGGACCTTTTGTGGTCAGTAAAAAATCTAAACAATGGATCATACTACCTTATGAACGTTTGAGAGCACAAGGACTCACATAAGTCGGAGGAGGAGACCCGTCGGCCGTGGAGTATTGCTCATCTTCGGCCTTACTATACCTAAGCCACCAGCTGTACTGATGTACATATTTTGACAATGTATATATTATGATCCATATAATAAAGTCGGCATGCCTGATAAAGTAGGGCCTCTGTCATTTTATCTTCAACGAATCATAAGTTTCTTTTTTATCATTACTAAATGGGTCACTTGGGGGCTTCCTGTTCAAACATAGGTGTAATCACCAAAGAGAACATAGCATTACTACCCTCTTGATCCAGTACAAACGACGTTCTTCCAAATCACTTGGGGGCTTCCTGTTCAAACATAGGTGTATTCACCAAAGAGAACATAGCGTTACTACCCTCTTGGTAATTCGGCTATGAAGCCAATATGATAATTTCATAAAAGCACAGCTCTGGTTATCTTGGTAATTCGGCTATCAAGCCAATATGATAATTTCATAAGAGCACAGCTCTGGTTATCTTGGTAATTTGGCTATCAAGCCAATATGATAATTTCATAAGAGCACAACTCTGGTTGTCTTGGTAATTCGGCTATCAAGCCAATATGATAAATTCATAAGAGCACAACTCTGATTACCTTGATAATTCGGCTATCAAGCCAATATGAAACTTTCATTTGAGCACAGCTCTGATTACCTTGATAATTCGGCTATCAAGCCAATATGAAACTTTCATGAGAGCACAACTCTGATTACCCTCGGATTTCGGTTCTCAAGCCAATATTATAGCTTGGAGGCTTAATGACCGGGTTACAAATACCAAAGAGAGTCTATTGCATAGCACAGCTCAAATGTAGGTATATGATGAACCGGCAATATATGATAATTTTAAGTACTGGAAGTCTTTATCTTCTACAGTTCTGGGTCATCACCCTTACTGCATTGGCATGATAAGCCGGCAGTCTTAATCACATATCACAGGTATGATATTTTTACATATATTCAATCATGATTAAATCAGCCCTGGTTATGAACTGTTTTTAGTCACCAGCGGTTTTATATCGGGCATTATGACCCATCCTGCGGTAAACCGCCATGACACTTGTGATCTGTTTATATGCAAGAACATATTCCAATTGCTAAATCATAAGCATAATTGGTAGATATTAAATTGGCGGATCGATAGTGTCATGCAAAGCAAAATATGCATGATGGCATAGTAGATCAAGGGTTTAAGCTAGCCTATTACAAGGCATCTAATGGCCCAACAAGACTAAGCATTCATCGGAGTTATCAGTACAGAAAAGTATTATGATAAGTACACCGGCTTATGATTATTGGCGGGTTGAAGCCTCGGGATCTTCTTGCACCTCTTCTTCATCTTCAAATCCTTGCTTATCCATCGGCTGGAAGTCAGGCGGAGCCGAGTTGATATCGGTCAACGCTCTAATCACAGCTTCATCATCAATAATATTGAATGGATCAATGTCAGGGGCAAAGGTGTGCATACGAATCGGAGGAGTAAGATCTGTTGGTTCATGAACCGGCGCGCCAATCTTCCTGTTCTCGGCATCATAAGCCACCTGCTATGTGGATAAGCTGGTTTCGTCAGCTAGCTTGCTTGCTAGCGGACGCATCGCTCTTGCTATTTCTGCGAAGTCATCAACACTGAAGTCCGATCCATCTTCTTTAACACTTGGGCAGCCGTTGGCTAAATCTTCCGGGCCAAGATCGGCCTGCCATGCTTTGGCCCGGCTTAAAGCAGTTAAAGTGCCAGCCCTGGCAGCTCCCCGTTTTAAGTCATCAATTCTTTTGGGCAGCACTGGTAATTGCTTCAAGGTGTCTTGGATAAGTGTTGAAGGAGTTTGCTTATGCATCGTAGCAGCGATGGTTCGTTGCACCAGTATATAGCTGCTCCACAATAGTGTAGACAACTTTAAGCCAGATGCGCATATCTGAGCCAAACTTAGCGCTCCGAGAACCTGTATCAATAAAATTATGGGTAAGTCGGCAGACGTTTCTAAAATGATTCTTACAAGTACAAGGGGGATATGTTCTTACCAAAGATGGCTGATGACATAATGTTAATCTATTGTTTTCGAATAACTCCTCAGTTACCGGTTTAAGCGCGGCTTCAGCATCCTCAGCTCTCTTCAGCAGGGTGGACCTCTCTGTATCCCAACTTGCTTCTTTAGCTTTCAAGCCTTCCTTCAATTTTTCCATCGCTGCTAAAGCATTGGTCACTTCATCCTTGGGCTTGGTGGTTTCTGCTTGTTGAGACTTGATATTTTCTCGGAGGTCAGCAATTTGGGATTCTCTACTGGTCAGCCCAGCCTGCAAGAGAAAAACAATTCATGAGATGGCAATGAATTTATACGAAGTCCTACTCACAATACAAGTATTGTCCTTAGCACTTGGGGGCTAATGCATATTGCTCTTGTCAAAAGATGAACACATTGGCCGACCCGGACAAGGGGTACTAATCCGGCTTATGAGGACTACAAACAATATTATGCAATTTCTACAAAATAAGTTTCGACTTAACATAACTGTTAAGCCGACCCTTGGGGGCTACATATGCAAAGTGGAAGTATTGTTATCATAAGTCCCGGTTCATATTCAAAATATAAACCGGCCCTTGGGGGTACTGGTTTTCATCTATGCAACTATTGAAGTTTACAACACATTCTATTCTATCATGTCCAATAAACTTGGCGGCTAATGGAAATATATTTATATGAAAGGAAGTGACAGTGTTTACCTCATAGCGATCCTTCATCAGGTTCACTAAGTCGGCTTCAAAATCACGGCTGGTGTATAAACGGTTCAAGTAGCCAGAATGGATGTCTTGGGTGTTGAACTGGGTGTAGCGCTCTAAGTCCACCTTCCGCTTGCCTTTATCCTCAGCAGAAATTTCTTCTGTGGTGTTGTGCCTAGATAAGGCCGTAGGACGACCCGGGGTTGTGAAGCCATGACCAGTAATGGTAACATCATCATCCTTTTCTGCCGGCTTAATAGGACTGGCTGTTTTGATAGGGCTCGGCGGATTGGTATCAGTCGGGTTAGCATTCATCGGGTCAAGGTCAACATTGTGGTCTTCTGGTGGCAAGTCATCAGCAGTATTATCAGCAATTGGGTGAGAAGATTCTGGTTGTTGTCTTTCCGGCTCAGATGGGTTGGGGTCATTGACCGGCTTATTCAGTTTTGCCTTTTTACTGGGTTTAGCTTGGCCCCTGAAAAGCAAGAAATAAAAAAGAAAGTCAAGGTGATGATCAGGCACAAAAATTGGAATAGTGGAAAATAGTATTACCCAGGTAAAGTCTTGAAAGCTGGAATTTGTGTTCCTGTTGACTCGCTAGAGGAGGAATGAGAAGTCCCCTGATAGTTTGTATCAGACGGGTTAAGAGGTTGTCGAAAATAACCCGCCTTGGGGTAAAATATGTCAGAAATATGTAAGACCTCTGGACGGTGTTTGCGAAGAGGAGTGTTTGGTAAGCCGGAGGAAGTGATCATGTTGCCGCTATGTCAGGTTGTGTGGAGAGCTTCATGTTGTTGTTTCTTCAAAAGAAAGTTTGGATCCAAGTAAGCTAGAGGGTGAGAAAATCTTACTTTCCGGCTTGCTTGTCGGGTTTTCTGTGTTGGCAGAGGTTCTGAGCTGGAGGAAAGAATAGTTACCTCTGTGTCATCTGCAGGGCTAGCCTCTACGTCGTCCTGATAACAGTCATTGTCAATGAGATGTATGAAAAAGGAGCCAAGTGAATCAAGTTATACCTCTAACTCATGATTATCATCGTCACCGTCAATGTTTAACTCGGCAGAGTCGGCGGTTTTCTTTTTGGTGGGCTTCTTGTTGGCCTTGTTTTTGACACGAGTTGTCTTGGCGGGCTTATCCTACGGTTTCCTCTTCCAAAATGGATCATCAGCCTGTTAAGATTGAGAAGGTCATAAGAGACTATTAGGAATATGGACTAAGTAGGAGATGGGCAATTCTTACAGCTGGTCGCTTGTTGACAGTGCAGAAAGGACTAAGTCCAGTTTTGTTGCACCCTTTTACAGGTCCATTCAACAACTTTTTGGTGGCTTCAGTAATTTCTACCTCAGTTAACTGAATATCACAATGGCGTTGAGGATCTTTTATATCACCAGTATATTCGCACATTAAGCTGAGGCAACAGCTTAAGGGCAAGATACTCCAAGACAGCCAACACTAGAAAAAATCGACGCCAGTTAAGCTATTAGCCATAAAGGCTCTGAGCTTTGAAAAGGCATGTGCATATTTTGCCCGTTCCTTTGCATCAAGACGTTGGGGAAGTGGATGGTTGTTGTTAAGTCGGTGCTCGCAGTAACCCGACAGAGGATTTTCACCAGCTGGGGATGTATCTTGAACATAGAACCAAGTCTGGTTCCAATCTTTGGGGTGACTATGCAGCTTGGCATGAGGAAAGATGACATCTTTCCTCTTCTGAATAATGACCCAACCAAGTTCTTGGCATGGCCCATCAACAAATTCAGTTTGGCAGTTTAAATAATAGAATTCCCTGAATAGATCAACCGTGGGTTCTTCTTGAAGATAGGCTTTGCAGAATACTTGAAAAGTGCTAATGTTAGACAAGGAGTTGGGTCCGATGTCTTGAGGGTGCAGTTGGAGGAAATGAAGCACATCACGGAAAAAAATTGAGCCGGGAGGGCTGAACACCCGACTCAAGTGATCAGTAAAAACAATTACTTCTCCATCTTTTGGTTGAGGAAGGACTTCATTACCCGGAGCCCTCCAGTGGATATCCTCCTTTTTGGCTAAGGCGCCAGTGGCAACAAAATTATTCAGTTCTTCCTCGGTAATCCAGGATTTGGCCCAATTGCAAGAAGTATATGTCTTAGCCATTATCTCAATAATCTAAAAAATGATTATGCCGGTTCAAGGTCATATGGTTAAGCCGTTAAAGGATAAACAATGATGAAGCACAAATAGGCATTAAGCCAGAGATTGATATTACAAGATTACCAAAGAACTATTGGCGGCTTAAGAGGGAACTAATGATACCTGGCGGGTTACTATTTTTGAGTTAAGACGCCTATACTGATGATGAAAGAGCAGATCTACGGATGAAGCAAAATGGCTAAGTGTTCAGATAAACAATTTATACAGATTGATGCTATAATTTCATATCTAGTGCACTTCAGTTAAATACAAAAATATTCAGACCTAAAAGTATCAGTACTCGAGCAGTTCATGGGTATAGATCGATTTTCGTCTATGAAGGAGATATTCTAAATAGTAAAAGGGATTGCTACGATTGCTGCAGTGTAGGAGGAGTACCAAGTATGAATCAAAAATTCTACAGCCAAGAACAAGGATGACCTTTGATGAACTTCGTTGAAACCCTAACGGATCTACGAAGAGAGGAAGAAGAAGAACTAAACCAGGGTTGTTGAGCAGCGGAGGTGCGCGGATGAAATCTGATCCGAACAGGTTGATGCAGCGGCCGTTGTCGGAGCGGAGGCGAAGGTCGACAGCAGCGGCAGAGCTCGAGTGATAGGGCGTCACAAGGTGGAAGACAAGACGAAGAGGCACGGGGGGGAGTGAAAGAGACCCCCGACCCTATTTATAAGGCAAATGGATAAGTGACAAACGCGGGAATCAAGGAGGCCAAAAACGGATATGTGACAGTGTAGACGCCTCGATTTTCAGAGATTCATTAAAAATGAGGAGATACATTAAAGATTTTGGTTTTGTATAGAATTAATGACAGCTCATGTCACGGCGGGTTACCATTGTCCCAGAGGATGACATCACAGCGAGTTACAAGTTTTCACGAAGGTAATGGAGAAGGATTTTTTCTAAATGTTGAAGATTGATCTGAACAAGTTTAAATCAAACTGGGGCCTAATGTTGGGGATATAGCTATTGAGTTAACCCGCCGAGGAGGGGACAGGTTATACCCATGGCGACTCACAAGACAAAGCACATGAAGGAATCGAGGATGGCGGTTCATGAGGATGACTTAGGAGGAGCCCAAGGCCCAAAGGCGGCTTAAGGCCCGTAGGTGTAAACCGCCATATATGTATAACTTGTATCATAAGGCAATTATAATTAGTCACTGGGTCGGACACGTTTATGAGCCGGCCGGGAATCTGTAAGCCACCGGGCGTCAACCTGAGTATATAAAGGGACGACCCGGTGGCGAGTTAGGGGTAAGAGAGAAGGGACTGAAAGCTAGGTTAAGCGTATTTGCTCCCTGGTAATCGAGTCATAAGCAATACCACCATCAACTGGATTAGGCCTTTACCTTCATCGCAAGGGGCCGAACTAGTATAAACTCCTTGTGTCCTTTGTCCTGTTTAACACCTTTAAGCTAATCTCGTTGTGATGGCTCCACGACTAAGTCCTTGCACTAGGACATCTGCCGTGAAAATCCCACGGCAGCGACAACACTGGATGACTTTGATTTGGTGGTGCTTCTCAAGCATCGATCTAGAGTCTCAGGGTGAAAACCCAAGGTCTGACCCTTATTGTTTGTATTTGGCAATGTCAATATTTCTTGTGTCGTTACCTTGTTAAAGTCGTTGCTCGAAGTTGCACAGACTATTTCTTCTGGTTGAAAACTCATGATCTGGTCTTCAATGGTTGGATCCAACAATGATGACAATTGAACTGTGTACCTTTCTTGATGTCGTTGATGTTGAAAAACCTTTCTCGTTGTATCGGTGATGTCAAGAGATGGTTGGAGCAGATAAGGTTGTTGTAGATTGTTAATCATTGTTGATCACTTCAGACATTATTATTTTTCTTTTTTACTCCACCAAGGTGTAGCTTAAGTCTTATTGGCTTTGCTAGTTGTCGGTGTGATTGTGTGTGTGTGTGTTGGTGTTGGCTATGTGCATTTGTAACTATGCATGCAGAGGTTGGGTGTGTGCTCATTTGTATCCCCTTGATGCTCCATTTTAAGCTAATAAAATCCACTCTTTGTCAAAAAAAAGATCATGTGCTTCTTTGTTTGTTTCTCTCTTCTCATGAACAACCTTTGCTTCATTGAAATCTTCTGTCATCGAATTGATATCACTCAAGATCATTTTGTTTGGTCCCATATAGGTCTCACAAAGATGCTTCACTGCAGTGCTGCAGTCAGATGCAAAGATTTACTTCCTTGCGTATATATCCTTGGCTAGAGCTAAGCCTTCATGCATGTCATGGCTTCACGTTTTAGGATCAACAAGATCAAGAACAACTACCGAAGAGGTACCCAAAAAGTGCCCTTGGCCATCAAGACATACCGCAAAGATGGCAACCATGTCTTCTTTCTGGACACCAACGCATGTACATTAATTTTCACGAAACCCTCGACAGGTGCAGTCCATCTAGAAGTGCTTGTATAAGTATATGTATGAGTCTTCGATACCACCGATGGAAAAAGAGCCAGATCCTCCAGAAACTTGCTATTTCCAATAGATAGCTCTCCAAACTTGTCTCGGGTGGCTACCCAGCTCAACTTGCAATAGCACACCATCAGGGTAGTGGGCTGCTTTTAAGATTCTTGCACTTCAAGAGTGTGGATCTTGCAAAATCATCCACGAGTGTTTGGCAAATATGGCCAAGTTGACCAACTGGGTGTCTCGGAAACCAAGACGCCCATATACTTAGGCATAGGCATGGACTCCCATGACGCCCATGTCTCTTTTCTCTCCCCATTGTTATCCCACCAAAACTTCCTCAACATACTGTCGATTTGCAAACACAATCCTCTAGGCAATAAAAAAGTAAGACATGGAGAAGGTAGGGATCGCCTAAGCCACATTTGCTTCCTAGTCGAGGCCATACATTGCCTTCCCTACAATCTATCTTTTATATATTTGAAGGAATCATTCTTGGACTTGATTGCATTAGAAGGTAACGCAATAAAACATTCTGACAAAAACTCATTAGGGGCATCTAGGATACCATTGATAATTTACTCTTATCGCCCATACATCCCTTGCCAAAAAGGGTGCTTGATTTGGCCAAATTAACTCTCTGACTGGATGCATTGTAGTATGTATGGATCATATGCTTCATAATAATTGTACCATCTCCATTTTCCCTAAACATCAATAAACAATCATCAACAAACAAAACATGATTAACAGAGTGCACTGCGGGGACAACAATCACACCCTTTACATTATTGTTTGTGATTCTGACCTCCAACAAGCATGGTAAGCCCTCCATAGCCAACAAAAATAAGTAGTTAGGGTTTAACTATGTCAAGTGCCAACACAAGGATTAGTACTAGGAACTTGCGCTGCATAATGAACTCCACATGGTATGATTACTATGTAGCCCATTATCCTGTCATGGATTTATTTTATTTTATTTTATTGATTGTAGCAAATCCATACTATTGAAAACACATTTCACATAGGTTTATGCCTAGTGTCAACCTATCCTTTGGCGTCGATGCCGAAGTCCACATAAACTTGCCGCCGATCATCGAGATCCTCTCATCGGACAACAACCCACCACATCATGAGTGAGAGAGGACGACTACATGGAAGGTTTGAATACCATGAAGGACAGGAAGATAGAAGGGAGTGGGAGTAGAGGATACGACAGATCTAGAGAAGGTCAACCAGATCATAGAATATGGAGAATTGGGGGCGGCGGCGCTGTCGATTCAGCCAACAGTAGTAGTACGGTGGAACGAGAGGACAATTGTGAGGCTACATGGGATCACTAGGGGCTGGACCAAACCCTAGAGGATTACTTTGAAGGTCTGAATCTTCACGGAGAAGAGGAGGAGGATTTGGATCTATCGAGAGAGGTGGAAGAACTTATCAAAGAAGAGAGGTGGTTTGGGCTATTTATGTTTATACTATGAGACCTTTTAGTCATTCGTCATTACTAAACACCATAAGGAACGTGTGGGCGTCAGCCCAAGGTGTGACCTTAAATATCAGTGGGGTGAACTTATTCTTGGTCCAATGTCATTGTTTGGGTGACTGGAAAGGAGTGATAGATGGTGGACCTTGGTTGTTCAGATGGGACCCGATGGTGATTGTTGAGTATATTATGGATTCTCCAATGTGTATGATCATACCCTAGATAAAGATTCCGGTGTGGGCTCGGATAAGGGGCTTACCAGATGGCCTTACAAGGAAGAAGGATCCCATTGATAAGGTTGCAAAGAAGGTGGAGATGCCACCGCTTACTGGGATAGTTAACAAAGGAAAAAATCAATCGGTGGCTACCGGGGGAGCCCTGCCACGCCACCGCCGCCCGAAGCCTGTCGACTCTGTTGCCGAATCGGGCGAGGACAACGAAGGAGGAGCCGCCAGCCAGCCTGACATGGCCTACAAGGTCACGATCAATTATAGAGTAGTTTAGGGTTTTAGTTTTAGGACGCTGATAACGCCCACATGTGACACGTGTGGGCGTTAAAGGGTCTGGCCACACACCGTGTGTGGTGTGAGCAGGAGGCATCCCACACGGGTTGTGTGTGGGCAGACATTAGAATTGCCCACATGTGTGGGCGCGGCTACTTCGTGCCACACGCTCAACAAGTACTACTCATCTTCACCCCGCGCGTGTGGCACGAAGCAAAAATGCCCACACGTCCTAGCGCAGCTACGTTAGGTGCCCGCGGGATGACGATTTAGTTGCCATCCTGGTTGGCAGATGTAGTTATCCGGGATGGCAAGTGTAGTTGTAAAAGCATGGCAACTCTATCTGTTTTGATTAACTATAGTTGCCATCTCTAATTTATGGTAATTGCCGCGTGTAATCAAACCGTAGTTGTCGTGTGTGATTAACTACTTCCCACACATGGTCAAACAGTAGTTGCCATGTGTGTTTACCTAGTTGCCACGTGTGGTCCAACCATAGTTGCCATGTATAGTTAATCACAGTTGCCATGTGTGTTTATCTGGTTGCCACATACGTGCAACTGCAGTTGTCGTCTAGCAAAGAATCACAGTTGCCATGTTCGTTTACCTAGTTGCTACGTTCGCGTAACTGTAGTTGTCATCCACAACGTAGGAGTGTCATGTGGACGAAAATCAGTTCGCCAACACGCGCATGGACTAGGTAGTGGTTGTGTGGGCAGAAACTAGTTCGCCCACACAGCGCAGCTGGCAACAGCGTGATGCGAGGCGTGTGGGCAAACTCTCCAACGCCCACACACCAGCCCCGTCCTATGTGGCACACCAAATCCACATTTTCGTGTCAAGATTCGTGCAAAAGACAATCAACGACCATCCAGGCGTGTGGGCGAGTTGTAGAATGGCCACACGTGTGGGCGTTAGTGTTTCCGTAGTTTTAAGGTTTTTAGTTCGTCAGACGAAATAACATCCGGTTTTATGTAAAAACTATTCTAGTTTAAATGAACTTCGTCCGGTTTATATGAAATCTACCATGTTTGCACGAAATTTGTCTGGTTTGTTCAAAATGTTGTTGAAGTGTATGCGGGCAGGCCGCCTACCGTATCTGTGTCCGCGGACTGGTCCCCCTATCCATGAACGAATGCGGGGGGAATTTGCAGGTCGCCATTGGAGATTCCCTTAGGTTAGGTTGTGGACCTTATGGAGCACCGGAGCTTGTGTCCCCAGATTGTAATATGGTTGTTCTCTCAAAAAAAGATCATAATATTGGTGTTTTTCTTTGAACTTAAGATCGCAATATTGTTGGAGTTGAGTAATACAAGTTTTAAAAAAAGGAATACAAGTTTCAATTCAAAAAAAATCTTGTCATGGCTAAAACTGGCTTAACTTTTGTAAAAGCGAGAAACGGGTAGCATCTGCTTGGCTTGGCCTACCTTCCCCATCACATCAGTTGCACTCGTACAGAGGACACTGCAGACTGTAGGAGAAGCCGCTCTATGCCAACACCGGCTGACGGTGAAGTATCTTATCTTCCTTTTCTAGTTCCAAAAGTGGAGTGTCCTTTGTGTTTCGGCTCCCATGGGCCATAGTTGTACTTCCTTCTGTCACGCCTGCAGATGCTGCTACGGCACCTGCAGCGGACTAACAAGTGCAGTTCAGTTATCTGAACCTGCAACTCCCGGTTGGGCTTGTTCGAGTGCGTGTGTGGGTTGTGATTGGGTTGTGGCCTTGTAAGGGTGGCCCAGTGGGGCGGCTACATATGTACGACTCTCAGGACGAAAGAATCAGTGAGTGATTGATCGAGTCTCTCTTTCCCCTTCTCCACGCCTCTCACCTACTCTGCTTCTCCTCCCTCACCCTAAATTCTAGATCGGGATCCACCTGGGCATTACAGTGGTACTCAGAGCCAGCACAAATCCTTCAGAAAATTTTCTCCGATCGGCCGCCGTTGCTCGCTAATTCCTCCAGATCGAGCGGTAACATCCACTGAGCTAGGTGCGAGCCGCCCCGGCGAGCTCGCTCAAAATCCTACTCGGGGTTCGCCTCGATCCGGAGCGCGATCACGGCGCCGTCCAAGCCCTCCGCCCAGACACGCCGCATGCTGGACGCAATGACGGAAATGACGGACAAGCTTCAAACCCTGCTCGAGTCCGTCATCCGCCGCCTCGACGACCATCAGAAGACGGCGGACGAGCGCCACCAAGCCCAAGTCGCCTACAATGATCAGGTCTCCAACGAGCTCAAGCACCTGGCCAAACAGATAGATCTGACACAGGCAGATGTGGACGAGGCCCGCAAATCCCCTCCGTTGCTCGACCCAAGCACATCCACGAGGGGAACGACGCCAGCCTCGGGATCCGTCAGTCAAGCGCCGCCCCCTCCACCACCAACGACTCGACCACCACCACCTCCACCGCTCTACACAGAGGGTGCTGCACAGCTTCCGTTCGGACGCCTCGTTAACCACGGTCCTCCGCTCCTGCTCAACACTCGCCACCCGCGTATGAGCAACATCGCGGGAACGACCACTACACCAAGCCGCCCAAGCACGATTTCCCTCGTTTCGACGGCGATGCGCCGCGCATCTGGCTCGAGCGGTGCACCTCCTATTTCAAGTTGTACCGAGTGCCACAGCACAATTGGGTCACAACACCGGGGCTGTATATGGATGGAACCACTACGATGTGGCTACAGGCATATCGCCAGACACATCCTGCTCTGTCCTGGGCAGCGTTTAAAACCGCTGTCGAAGCAGAATTTGTCCCAAAAGAGTTCGAGGCATAGATGCATCACCTAGTTCAACTGCGTCAGACTGGCAGCGTTCAGGAGTACCGTCAGCAGTTCGAAACATCAATGTATCATCTGCTTTCCTTGGATCCAACACTGAGCACCCAATTCTTCATATTGCAGTTCTTGTTGGGACTGAAGGATGAACTTGTTGGGGAACGTAGCAGAAATTCAAAATTTTCCTACGTGTCACCAAGATCTATCTATGGAGAAACCAGCAACGAAGGGAAGGAGAGTGCATCAACATACCCTTGTAGATTGCTAAGCGGAAGCGTTCAAGAGAACGGGTTGAAGGAGTCGTACTCGTCATGATCCAAATCACCGGAGATCCTAGTGCCGAACGGACGGCACCTCCGCGTTCAACACACGTACGGTCCGGTGACGTCTCCCACGCCTTGATCCAGCAAGGAGAGAGGGAGAGGTTGAGGAAGACTCCATCCAGCAGCAGCACAATAGCGTGGTGGTGATGGAGGAGCGTGGCAATCCTGCAGGGCTTCGCCAAGCACCGCGGGAGAGGAGGAGTAGGGAGAGAGGTAGGGCTGCACCAAGAGGGAGAGGTTCTCATGTGTATGACAGCCCAAAACCTCAAGTATATATAGGGGGAAAGGGGGGGCTGCACCCCCTTTAGGGTTTCCCACCCCAAGGGGTGCGGCCAGCCCTAGATGGGACTTGGGGGGCGGCCAAGAGGGGGAGAGAGGGGAGGCGCGCCTGGGGTGGGCCTTAGGGCCCATCTGCCCTAGGGTTTGCCCTCTCCCCTCCTAGTTGCGCCTTGGGCAAGGGTGGGAGGTGCACCAGCCCACTCTAGGGCTGGTCCCTTTCCACTCTAGGCCCATGCAAGCCTCCGGGGCCGGTGGCCCCACTTGGTGGACCCCCGGGACCCTCCCGGTGGTCCCGGTACGTTACCGATAAAACCCAAAACTTTTCCGGTGACCAAAACAGGACTTCCCATATATAAATCTTTACCTCCGGACCATTCCGGAACTCCTCGTGACGTCCGGGATCTCATCCGGGACTCCGAACAACATTCGGTAACCACATACAAACTTCCTTTATAACCCTAGCATCATCGAACCTTAAGTGTGTAGACCCTACGGGTTCGGGAACCATGCAGACATGACCGAGACATTCTCTGGTCAATAACCAACAGCGGGATCTGGATACCCATGTTGGCTCCCACATGTTCCACGATGATCTCATCGGATGAACCACGATGTCAAGGACTTAATCAATCCCGTATACAATTCCCTTTGTCTATCGGTACGATACTTGCCCGAGATTCGATTGTCGGTATCCAGATACCTTGTTCAATCTCGTTACCGGCAAGTCTCTTTACTCGTTCCGTAACACATCATCCCGTGATCAACCCCTTGGTCACATTGTGCACATTATGATGATGTCCTACCGAGTGGGCCCAGAGATACCTCTCCGTTTACACGGAGTGACAAATCCCAGTCTCAATTCGCGCCAACCCAACAGACACTTTCGGAGATACCTGTAATGCACCTTTATAGCCACCCAGTTACGTTGTGACGTTTGGTACACCCAAAGCATTCCTACGGTATCCGGGAGTTGCACAATCTCATGGTCTAAGGAAAAGATACTTGACATTAGAAAAGCTTTAGCATACGAACTACACGATCTTTGTGCTAGGCTTAAGATTGGGTCTTGTCCATCACATCATTCTCCTAATGACGTGATCCCGTTATCAACGACATCCAATGTCCATGGTCAGGAAATCGTAACCATCTATTGATCAACGAGCTAGTCAACTAGAGGCTTACTAGGGACATGGTGTTGTCTATATATCCACACATGTATCTGAGTTTCCTATCAATACAATTATAGCATGGACAATAAACGATTATCATGAACAAGCAAATATAATAATAACCAATTTATTATTGCCTCTAGGGCATATTTCCAACAGTCTCCCACTTGCACTAGAGTCAATAATCTAGTTCACATCGCCATGTGATTAACACTCACAGGTCACATCGCCATGTAACCAACATCCAAAGAGTTTACTAGAGTCAATAATCTAGTTCACATCACTATGTGATTAACACTCAATGAGTTCTGGGTTTGATCATGTTGCTTGTGAGAGAGGTTTTAGTCAACGGGTCTGAACCTTTCAGATCCGTGTGTGCTTTACAAATCTTTATGTCATCTCCTAGATGCAGCTACCACGCTCTATTTGGAGCTATTCCAAATAACTGTTCTACTTGGAGCTATTCTAAATTGTTTCTCCATTATACGTATCCGGTATCTCTACTCAGAGCTATCCGGATACGTGTTAAGCTTGCATCGTCGTAACTCTTTACGTCGAACTCTTTATCACCTCCATAACCGAGAAAATTCCTTAGTCCACTAGTTACTAAGGATAACTTTGACCGTTGTACTGTGATCTATTCTTGGATCACTCTTGTACCCCTTGACTGACTCATGGCAAGGCACACTGCAGGTGCGGTACACAGCATAGCATACTGTAGAGCCTACGTCTAAAGCATAGGGGACGACCTTCGTCCTTTCTCTCTTTTCTGCCGAGGTCGAGCTTTAAGTCTTAACTTCGTACCTTACAACTCAGGCAAGAACTTCTTCTTTGACTGATCCATCTTGAACACCTTCAAGATCATGTCAAGGTATGTGCTCATTTGAAAGTATTATTAAGCATTTTGATCTATCCTTATAGATCTTGATGCTCAATGTTCAAGTAGCTTAATCCAGGTTTTCTATTGAAAAACACCTTTCAAATAACCCTATATGCTTTCTAGAAAATCTACGTCATCTCTGATCTATGATATGTCGACAACATATATTCATCAGAAATTCTATAGTGCTCCCACTCACTTCTTTGGAAATACAAGTTTCTCATGAACTTTGTATAAACCCAAAATCTTTGATCATTTCATCAAAGCGCACATTCCAACTCCGAGATGCTTACTCCAGTCCTTAGAAGGATTGCTGGAGCTAGCATACCTTTTAGCATCTTTAGGATCGACAAAACCTTTCTGATTGTATCACATATAACCTTTCCTTACGAAAGTTGGTAAGGAAACTCGTTTTGACATCCATCTGCCAGATTTCATAAATGCTACTTATGCTAACATGATTCCGACGGACTTAAGCATTGCTACGGATGAGAAAAACTCATCGTAGTCAACTCCTTGAACTTGTGAAAAACTCTTCGCCACAAGTCGAGCTTCATAGATGGTGACATTACCATCCACGTCCATCTTCTTCTTAAAAGATCCATTTATCAAATGGCTTGCCGATCATTGGGCAAGTCCGCCAAAGTCCATGCTTTGTTCTGATACATGGATCCTATCTCGGATTTCATGGTTTCTTAACCATTTGTCAGAATTTGGGCCCACCATCGCTTCCCCATAGCTCGTAGGTTCATTGTTGTCTAGCAACATGACCTTCAAGACAGTATCACCGTACCACTCTGAAGTAGTACGCATCCTTGTCACCCTACGAGGTACGGTAGTGACTTGATCCAAAGTTTCATGATCACTATCATAAGCTTCTACTTCAATTGGTGTAGGTGCCATAGGAACAACTTCCTGTGCCCTGCTACACACTAGTTGAAGTGACGGTTCAATAACCTCATCAAGTCTCCACCATCCTCCCACTCAACTTTCCGAGACAAACTTTTCCTCGAGAAAGGACCCGATTCAAGAAACAATTGCTTTCGGATTTGAATTAGGAGGTATACCCAACTATTTTGGGTGTCCTATGAAGATGCATTTTATCCGCTTTGGGTTCGAGCTTATCAACCTGAAACTTTTTCACATAAGCATCGCAGCCCCAAACTTTTAAGAAACGACAACTTAGGTTTCTCCAAACCATAGTTCAAACAGTGTCGTCTCAACGGAATTACGTGGTGCCCTATTTAAAGTGAGTGTGGTTGTCTCTAATGCCTAACCCATGAATGATAGTGGTAATTCGATAAGAGACATCATGGTATGCACCATATCCAATAGGGTGCAGTTATGATGTTCGGACACACCATCACACTATGGTGTTCCAGGCGGTATTAATTGTGAAACAATTTCCACAATGTCTTAATTGCGTGCCAAAGCTCATAACTCAGATACTCATTTCTATGATCATATCATAGACATTTTATCCTCTTGTCACAATGATCTTCAACTTCACTCTGAAATTACTTGAACTATTCAATAATTCAGACTTGTGTTTCATCAAGTAAATATACTCAACATCTACTCGAATCATCTGTGAAGTAAGAACATAACGATATTCACTGCATGCCTCAGCACTCATTGGACTGCACACATCAAAATGTGTTACTTCCAACAAGTTGCTATCTTGTTCCATCTTACTGAAAACGAGGCTTTTCAGTCATCTTGCCCATGTGGTATGATATGCATATCTCAAGTGATTCAAAATCAAGTGAGTCCAAACGATCCATCTGCATGGAGTTTCTTCATGCGTATACACCAATAGACATGGTTCGCATGTCTCAAACTTTTCAAAAACGAGTGAGTCCAAAGATCCATCAACATGGAGCTTCTTCATGCGTTTTATACCAATATGACTTACATGGCAGTGCCACAAGTAAGTGGTACTATCATCTTATATCTTTTGGCATGAAAATGTGTATCACTACGATCGAGATTCAATAAACCATTTTTAGGTGCAAGACCATTGAAGGTATTATTCAAATAAACAGAGTAACCATTATTCTCCTTAAATGAATAACCGTATTGCGACAGACATAATCCAATCATGTCTATGCTCAACGCAAACACCAATAACAATTATTTGGGTTTAACACCAATCTCGATGGTAGAGGGAGCGTGCGATGCTTGATCACATCAACCTTGGAAACACTTCCAACACGTATCGTCAGCTCACCTTTAGCTAGTCCCGTTTATTCCGTAGCTTTTATTTCGAGTTACTAACACTTAACAACCGAACCGGTATCTAATACCCTGGTGCTACTAGGAGTACTAGTAAAGTACACATTAACATAATGTATATCCAATATACTTCTATCGACCTTGCCAGCCTTCTCATCTACCAAGCATCTAGGGTGATGCTGCTCTAGTGGTTGTTCCCCTTATTACAGAAGCACTTAGTCTCGGGTTTGGGTTCAACCTTGGGTTTCTTCACTAGAGCAGCAGCTGATTTGCCGTTTCATGAAGTATTCCTACTTGCCCTTGCCCTTCTTGAAACTAGCGGTTTCACCAACCATCAATAATTGATGCTCCTTCTTGATTTCTACTTTCGCGGTGTCAAACATCGTGAATACCTCAAGGATCATCATATCTATCCCTGATGTGTTATAGTTCATCACGAAGCTCTAGCAGCTTGGTGGCAATGACTTTGGAGAAACATCACTATCTCATCTGGAAGATCAACTCCCACTCGATTCAAGTGATTGTTGCACTCAGACAATCTGAGCACAAGCTCAACGATTGAGCTTTTCTCCCTTAGTTTGCAGGCTAAGAAAATCATCGGAGGTCTTATACCTCTTGACGTGGGCACGAGCCTGAAATCCCAATTTCAGCCCTTGAAACATCTCATATGTTCCGCGACATTTCGAAAACGTCTTTGGTGCCTCAACTCTAAACCGTTTAACTGAACTATCACGTAGTTATCAAAACGTGTATGTCCGATGTTCGCAACATCCACAAACGACGTTTGGGGTTCAGCACACTGAGCGGTGCATTAAGGACATAAGCTTTCTACTGTCCGCATAATCGCTACTTTCAACTTTCAACTATATCTTCTCTAGGAACATATCTAAACAGTGGAACTAAAGCGCGAGCTCACGACATAATTTGCAAAAAGGTCTTTTGACTATGTTCAGGATAATTAAGTTCATCTTATGAACTCCCACTCAGATAGACATCCCTCTGGTCATCTAAGTGATTACATGATCCGAGTCAACTAGGCCGTGTCCGATCATCACGTGAGACGGACTAGTCATCATCGGTGAACATCTTCATGTTGATCGTATCCACTATACGACTCATGCTCGACCTTTCGGTCTCTGTGTTCCGAGGCCATGTCTGTACATGCTAGGCTCGTCAAGTTAACCCTAAGTGTTTCGCGTGTGTAAATCTGTCTTACACCCGTTGTATGTGAACGTAAGAATCCATCACACCCGATCATCACGTGGTGCTTAGAAGCGACGAACTTTAGCAACGGTGCACAGTTAGGGGAGAACACTTCTTGAAATTGTTGTAAGGGATCATCTTATTTACTACCGTCGTTCTAAGTAAACAAGATGCATAAACATGATAAACATCACATGCAATCAAATAGTGACATGATATGGCCAATATCATTTTGCTCCTTTTGATCTCCATCTTCGGGGCTCCATGATCATCATCGTCACCGGCATGACACCATGATCTCCATCATCATGATCTCCATCATCGTGTCTTCATGAAGTTGTCTCGCCAACTATTACTTCTACTACTATGGCTACCGGTTAGCAATAAAGTAAAGTAATTACATGGCGTTTTCAATGACATGTAGGTCATACAATAAATTTAAGACAACTCCTATGGCTCCTGCCGGTTGTCATACTCATCGACATGCAAGTCGTGAATCCTATTACAAGAACATGATCAATCTCATACATCACATATCATTCATCACATTCTTCTTGGCCATATCACATCACAAAGCATACCCTGCAAAAACAAGTTAGACGTCCTCTAATTGTTGTTTGCATGTTTTACGTGGCTGCTATGGGTTTCTAGCAAGAACGTTTCTTACCTACGCAAAACCACAACGTGATATGCCAATTTCTATTTACCCTTCATAAGGACCCTTTTCATCGAATCTGTTCCGACTAAAGTGGGAGAGACTGGCACCCGCTAGCCACCTTATGCAACAAGTGCATGTCAATCGGTGGAACCTGTCTCACGTAAGAGTACGTGTAAGGTCGGTCCGGGCCGCTTCATCCCACAATACTGTCGAAACAAGATTGGACTAGTAACGGTAAGCATATTGAACAAAATCAACGCCCACAACTACTTTGTGTTCTACTCGTGCAAAGAATCTACGCAATAGACCTAGCTCTGATACCACTGTTGGGGAACGTAGCAGAAATTCAAAATTTTCCTACGTGTCACCAAGATCTATCTATGGAGAAACCAGCAACGAAGGGAAGGAGAGTGCATCTACATACCCTTGTAGATCGCTAAGCGGAAGCATTCAAGAGAACGGGTTGAAGGAGTCGTACTCATCGTGATCCAAATCACCGGAGATCCTAGTGCCGAACGGACGGCACCTCCGCGTTCAACACACGTATAGTCCGGTAACGTCTCCCACGCCTTGATCCAGCAAGGAGAGAGGGAGAGGTTGAGGAAGACTCCATCCAGCAGCAGCACAACGGCGTGGTGGTGATGGAGGAGCGTGGCAATCCTGCAGGGCTTCGCCAAGCACCGCGGGAGAGGAGGAGTAGGGAGAGAGGTAGGGCTGCACCAAGAGGGAGAGGTTCTCATGTGTATGACATCCCAAAACCTCAAGTATATATAGGGGGAAAGGGGGGGCTGCGCCCCCTTTAGGGTTTCCCACCCCAAGGGGTGCGGCCAGCCCTAGATGGGACTTGGGGGGGCGGCCAAGAGGGGGAGAGAGGGGAGGCGCGCCTGGGGTGGGCCTTAGGGCCCATCTGCCCTAGGGTTTGCCCTCTCCCCTCCTAGTTGCGCCTTGGGCAAGGGTGGGAGGTGCACCAGCCCACTCTGGGGCTGGTCCCTTTCCACTCTAGGCCCATGCAAGCCTCCGGGGCCGGTGGCCCCACTTGGTGGACCCCCGGGACCCTCCCAGTGGTCCCGGTACGGTACCGATAAAACCTGAAACTTTTCCGGTGACCAAAACAGGACTTCCCATATATAAATCTTTACCTCCGGACCATTCCGGAACTCCTCGTGACGTCTGGGATCTCATCCGGGACTCTGAACAACATTCGGTAACCACATACAAACTTCCTTTATAACCCTAGCGTCATCGAACCTTAAGTGTGTAGACCCTACGGGTTCGGGAACCATGCAGACATGACCGAGACGTTCTCTGGTCAATAACCAACAGCGGGATCTAGATACCCATGTTGGCTCCCACATGTTCCACGATGATCTCATCGGATGAACCACGATGTCAAGGACTCAATCAATCCCGTATACAATTCCCTTTGTCTATCGGTACGATACTTGCCCGAGATTTGATCGTCGGTATCCAGATACCTTGTTCAATATCGTTACCGGCAAGTCTCTTTACTCGTTCCGTAACACATCATCCCATGATCAACCCCTTGGTCACATTGTGCACATTATGATGATGTCCTACCGAGTGGGCCCAGAGATACCTCTCCGTTTACACGGAGTGACAAATCCCAGTCTCGATTCGCGCCAACCCAACAAACACTTTCGGAGATACCTATAATGCACCTTTATAGCCACCCAGTTACGTTGTGACGTTTGGTACACCCAAAGCATTCCTACGGTATCCGGGAGTTGCACAATCTCATGGTCTAAGGAAAAGATACTTGACATTAGAAAAGCTTTAGCATACGAACTACATGATCTTTGTGCTAGGCTTAGGATTGGGTCTTGTCCATCACATCATTCTCCTAATGACGTGATCCCGTTATCAACGACATCCAATGTCCATGGTCAGGAAATCGTAACCATCTATTGATCAACGAGCTAGTCAACTAGAGGCTTACTAGGGACATGGTGTTGTCTATATATCCACACATGTATCTGAGTTTCCTATCAATACAATTATAGCATGGACAATAAACGATTATCATGAACAAAGAAATATAATAATAACCAATTTATTATTGCCTCTAGGGCATATTTCCAACAGAACTGCGGTTGGGCGTTGGGTTACAAGCCCCAACCAGCATCACCAGAGCTGCTGTGTTTGCATGCATTCAACAGGAAGAGCTGGAAAAACAAAGAGCACCACGCAGCTGCATCGTTCCTGTCGGGCGACCGCCTCTAGCAGCAACAGCAACAGCTCCACAGGCCCGCGCAGCCACTCAACCTCGTCCAGGGGGCGATGAGTACGCTCGAGAACGGCAACTCAAAGAATTCCGAAGAGCCAACGGTCTCTATTTCCGCTATGGGGACAAGTACTCCTGCGAGCATCAGTGCAAGCGCACCGGCCAAATTTTGATGATCGAAGTAGGGGATTTTGGAGAGATTCTATCGAACGACACAGTCCATGCGCTGCAACTCTTGGACCCGCCTATCGCCAACGAACCTGAATGTTGTGCAATCTCGCATCATACAGTTTCGGGAGAAGAAGCTCCATCTACCATCCGCCTGCGCGCACAAGTGGGAGATCAGTACATGTTGCTGTTAGTGGATTCGGGCAGTTCGCACAGTTTCATCAGCGACTCTTTTATGTAGCGCGTGTCAGCTAAAACAGCGACCTTACTACCAGTGTCAGTTTGAGTGGCCAATGGATAGTGACTGCACTGCAACAAGATCATTCGGCAACTTGGATGGCAGGTGCCAGGGCACACGTTTCACACCGATTTCAGAGTCCGACCACTGGGAGCATACGATGGAGTTCTCGGCATGGATTGGTTAGCATCCCACAGCCCCATGAATTGCCATTGGCAATTGAAGACGATCACATTCCAAACAGGGGAGAAGACAGTACACCTTCAGGGCGTCAGAACCTCAGATCTTCCTCCGATCACAGCTTTGGATGCATACGAACTTCATCGCATGGAAGTAGCAAATGACATCTGGACTGCAACTGTAGTTACAGTTGAGCGGACAGACAAGGCAATCCCAGAACCAATTCCACCAAATATTCAAAAAGTGTTGTCTGAATACCATGATGTATTCGCTGAACCTACCACGTTACCACCTCATCGTCAGTATGATCACGGCATTCACCTCAGGCACTGTCCCTATCAATACAAAGCCATATCGCTACTCCCCTGCTCAGAAGGACGAGATCGAGAAGCAGGTACAAGAAATGCTGAAAATAGGTGTCATTGCACACAGCATGAGCCCCTACGCTGCACCGGTTCTGCTGGTAAAGAAAAAAGACGGGAGCTGGAGATTTTGCGTGGATTTCAGACGACTGAATACTGCAATGGTTAAAAACAAATTTCCTCTGCCAGTCGTGGATGAGCTGCTGGACGAACTGGCAAGTGCCACACATTTCTCCAAGATCGATCTATGAGCGGGATATCATCAGATCCGTATGCGCGAGGAGGATGAAGAGAAGACCGCCTTCAAAACTCACCATGGGCACTACCACTTCAGAGTGATGCCTTTTGGCCCGTGCAACGCCCCTGCAACTTTTCCGTGCCTCATGAACACGGTCTTCGGGCGCTATGTTCGTAAGTTTATCATCATATTCCTCAATGATATTCTCGTCTTCAGCACTGACTTGCAGGAACATGAGGAGCACCTGCGGCTCACGTTGCAATTGCTTCGCGAGCACCAGCTTTTCGCCAAGGAATCCAAATGCTCGTTTGCGCAAACTAGCATCGAGTACTTGGGACACGTGATCTCCAAGGACGGGGTCGCAACCGACGCAACCAAGACCAGCGCCATGCAGGCCTGGCCCGTGCCCACGATGGCCACCGAGCTCCGCGGCTTCCTCGGCCTGACGGGATACTACCGCAAGTTCGTCCCCCACTACGGCATCATCGCAAAGCGGCTGACCCAGCTCCTGACGAAGAAAGGGTTCACCTGGAATGACAAGGCACAGCAAGCGTTCGAGCTACTGAAGCAGGCCATGGTGAGCACGCCCGTGCTGGCACTCCCCGACTTCGCCAAGCCGTTCGCGATCGAGACCGATGCGTGCGAGACCGGCGTGGGGGCGGTGCTCACACAGAACAGCCACCCAGTCGCATACCTCAGCAAGGTGTTGGGCATCAAGAACCAAAAGATGTCCACTTACGAAAAGGAGTTCTTAGCAGTGATGATGGCGATCGACAAGTGGTGGCCATACTTGCAGCACGCCCCGTTCGAGATCGTCACCGACCACAAGAGCTTGTGTGCACTTACAGATCAGCAGCTGGCTATGGACCTCCAGCGGAAAGCCATGTCAAAGCTGGTGGGTCTGCAGTTCTCCTTCCACTACAAGAAAGGCGTCGACAATGGCGCAGCGGACGCGCTGTCCCGCGTCAACCATCTTCTCGCGCTCGATGCTCTCTCTTTGTGCCAGCCCCAATGGCTCCAGGAGGTGGCCAACTTCTACGAAACTGATCCTGACGCACAAGAGCTGCTGGCAAAGCTCGCGGTCACCACCACCGACGACCAAGGGCGCGCATTGCAGGCCGGCGTCATCAGGCAGCGTGGCCGGCTCTGGATTGGCGCGAACTCCGCGTTGCAGACAAAACTCATCGCCGCGCTCCATCACAGTGTCGTGGGGGGTCACTCCGGCGCCACGGCAACCTACCACCGCGTCCGCAAGCTGTTCGCCTGGACCGGGCTGAAGCGTGTCGTGGAAGATTTTGTCCGGCAGTGCGCCGTGTGCCAGCACGCCAAGCACGAGCACACGCACCCTGCTGGCAAGCTCCAACCCCTTCCAATTCCCACGGAACCATGGCAGGAGCTGACCATGGATTTCATGGAGGGGCTGCCGAAGTCTGAAGGCGCCGACGCAATCATGGTCATCGTCAATCGACTGACCAAGTACTCGCACTTCGTGCCGCTTCATCATCCCTTCACCGCCGTTCAGGTCGCGCGCACCTTCTGGGAGCACATCATCAAGCTCCACGGCGTCCCACATTCGATCGTCTCCGACCGCGACAAGATCTTCACAAGCACGATGTGGCGCGAATTGCTCGCCGCCGCAGGAACCAAGCTACTCTACTCCACCGCGTACCACCCCCAGACAAACGGCCAAACCGAGCGCGTCAATCAGTGCCTAGAGATGTACCTGCGGTGTGCAGTCCACGACATGTCGCGGCAATGGCGCAAGTGGCTACCGGCGGCAGAGTTCTGGTACAATTCAGCGCATCACGCCTCCCTGAATTGCTCTCACTTCAAGGCGCTGTATGGAAGAGAGCCCAATCTGGGGGGATTACCTCACCTGAGCGCCGCGCTGCCCGGCGACGCGGCGTCCGGCGATCTGGACTGCGCTGCTCACACTGACCTGCCGCGTGCCCAGCTGGCGCGTGCCCAAGCTCGCTTCAAGAAACAAGCAGATCAACACCGAGCGGAACGAGCCTTCGACGTTGGCGAACAGGTCCTTCTCAAGCGGCAGCCGTATGCACAGTCCTCCGTCGCCAATTGCCCATGCAAGAAACTCGCCTACAAGTTCTTCGGTCCATTCTTGGTGACAGAACGCATCGGCACGCTGGCATATCGACTGCAACTTCCCACAAACAGCAGCATCCATCCGGTATTCCACGTCTCTCAATTGAAGCTGTTTACTCCTGACTATACTCCGGTGTTCTCTGAACTGCCACGAGTACCGGACCTAGCCGGAGAGCAAACAGAATCGGTGGCAATCCTACAGCGGCGTGTGATGAAAAAAGGAGATGCCCCAGTGGTGCAGCTGCAAGTTCAGTGGGCAAACATGCCATCGTCGGCTACAACCTGGGAAGACCACGACGTCCTTCGTCATCGGTACCCATCAGCAAGCATCTGCGAAGAGTCTGCATCGCAAGAGGGGAGCAATGTCACACCTGTAGATAGGGTTGCAAACGAGTCGAGCTCAAGCGAGTCGGAGTTGGCTCAGCTCAACTCATATGAAAATTCGAGCGAGCTCAAACCGAGTGAAGCTCATGATCGAGCTGTAGAACATGACTTGTGCTTAGCTTGTAAGGATCTCGAGTCGATCTCGAGTTAGTTTCGAGCTAAATGATATGGTAAAAATTTATAAATCTATGGATGTAAAACAAAAAAAATTAAGGTGAATATGTTAGGAATCTTTGCCAAAAGTATAGGATATTTAACACATAGTCGACCACGTGCCATAATGAGGCCTAAATCTTCTCTGCACTTAATTAAGTTTTCATGTTCGTTGGTAAATAAAATGGAGAAAAATTATGGACAACATATATGGTAATAAATTATCTTATTTCCATTTAATATATGGAATGATCGTTTAACATAGTGATATTACATCGAGCTATCAAACTAAAATCGAGCAAGCCAATGTTGGCTCAAGATTGACTCGTTTATCAGTCGAGCTACATAAAGTGTTCAAACTCAGCTCGTTTCTTTTCGAGTTGATCTCGAGTCGAGTCAAAAAACGAGTCGATCTCGAGCCGCTCACGAGCCTCGAGCTTTTCGTGCAGCCCTACCTGCAGATGCTGCTACAGCACCTGCAGCGGACTAACAAGTGCAGTTCAGTTATCTGAACCTGCAACTCTCGGTTGGGCTTGTTCGAGTGCGTGTGTGGGTTGTTTATTGGGCTGTGGCCTTGTAAGGGTGGCACAGTGGGGCGGCTACATATGTACGACTCTCAGGACGTAAGAATCAGCGAGTGATTGATCGAGTCTCTCTTTCCCCTTCTCCACGCCTCTCACCTACTCTGCTTCTCCTCCCTCACCCCAAATTCTAGATCGGAATCCGCCTAGGCATTACGCCTTCTTTGATTTGACAAAGGTGATTCTGGCGCTGTGCACGTTAGTTTTTGACCGGCTCACTTTATTTCGTTCCGTTCCCTTCAGTCTGTTTCATTGTTTGTAGGAGATGGCCCTCCCATGGCTATAGCGCAGAACCATTAATCGGACCCGTCACTACTCCTTGTTTTTTTTGTGTGTCATGGCCATGTATGTTGTATTGGTTCAAAATCATGTACGGCGATGAAATCTACACGTGTTACTTGCTGCATTGATTCTTAATGATAAGGCAAGCTAATTATTATTCGAGCATGGAAATGGGAGAGGACAAAACAGAAATGACAATTAGCACTTCCTCAAGATCATTTTGGTTTAGGCAAGATGCATGGCGTATTTTTGTGATGAATAGAGCCTTTTGGCACATTTTTGCAACAGTGTTGAGTGCTCTTTGGTAGCGGTACAGGTTAGATGTATTTGTAGCATTCTTTGTCAAGATTTAACGATCATCGAACTTAAGCTCGAAAACGAGAGCATTGTTTTCGCCGATTCATAGTCTATTTTGTTCAACTTTTCTGAAAGAAGAATCACAAGGGTTCAGACAATTTTCATATGAGAGTTCGAATTTGGTCCTTTATTAATGTTACATTTTACAGGCATAAAATCCATGTTTAAACAGATATGATGATGATGAGTGTATTTACTTTGGTGCTCTCCGAACTGCATACAGCTACCACAGACGATGTGCCTTGAACATGAGCGGACCACCAGTTTGTGTGGTTTGATGTATTCCACCTGAGCTTTCTGCAAGTGTTTCTGCCTTGCGTTTCAAGAGAATAACATAAAGTAGAGGAGTCTGCAGTTCGGCCCATACAGATGCGCATGGTAGGAAACAAAAGATATAGTGGGCCAATTTGGTTGGGGTACAAATTCGCCTGGACGTGCCAAAACAAGGGACCTCCTATATGACGCTAAGTGCGTCTAAATGCCCAGCAAACCCAACAAGGACGCGACTGGTCTGGCACATTGATGCTGGGATTGTAGCGACTCGAACGATCTTAGCAGACGATATTTTTTGGACTTCGCTACGTCAGATGTCTGACCATGACAAATCGAACGTTTCTCATGTCAATTATAGTCTCTACTATTATTAAACAATCAAACATTATCTTTCTTAAGCGCATCCCGTTTAACGTACACACAACAATTGAAGCAATTAGAGTCTCACGATTAAGCCCACTCATTTAGATCTAACCGTTAAAATAACAATAACCCTCATCAAAAGTGCATTTAGCAATTTGAGGAGGCGGACGAAAACTCTGTCATCCAATGATGGGATGAAAAAAAGGTTAGTTACGTACCCACTTAATGCCACCGCGTAATTAGCGCTCACATCCCATGGTGAGAGGCCGTACGCTCAGGGACCCAGCCCCATTGTGCGCTCACCTGAGCCCATCCGCCGCTGGCCACCTGGGAGAGGAGCTTCCGCTTGACCGCCTGCGTCCCAGAGCCGGAGCCCGCTGGATCTCCTCGCCTCACCGCCGTCCCGCGCGCCACCGGCGAGCACGCCGGCGAGCGTCGTCGCCCTTCCGCCACCGGCGTAGGTGATCCATGGCTCGCGGACGGATCAGGAGCGCCGCCTGGCGTGTACGACTAGGCTGATGAGGGACTGAGCCAAGCAGCGGATTCAGGTTATGAGGGCCGGTGGGCTGCAGGAGCAGGGGAGGGCAGGACGGCCGGCAGCGCCGCTTGTTCGGGAATGCTTTGATCTGGTGATGCTAGAGCACATGCACATGGGGGACAGGCCGCAGACCACCACCGCCTTGTGATTGAGTGCATCAATGGGAGGATGGCCCATGGAGGGTTGGTCATGGCACTCACAATGAATGCAAATCGCGGCAACGAACTCCTCTTGCAGCTTGGCACTCGACAGTGCCACCGCACAAAGCGTGGTTTTGAGGTACGCCCTGCCTTACCGCTGTTGTTGTTGCCTTTGTCGCACAAGGTAGAAAGCAAATTGACGTCATGAATTCGGCTGGTGCAAACTAATTCACGATAATTTTGTATTTCTGCAGTCGTTTTCAACTTCTATGTTGGAAACGATTTGAGGATTAATTGGAGGAATGTCTCAGAGTTGTTTTAGAATCTTGAAAGGATCAAGAGCGGATGGTCACAGGTAATGCATCATTTGCTCTTTGTTAGTTTGCTGAACACGTGCAGCCAGAAAGTCGATCTGACTATGAGAGTGTAGTTCCATGCATCTTAAATGCAGTTGAAGACCCATCAGATGGAGTTAAGGTAAAATAAGGAGAGACTTTGGATATAAATATTGGTTAACTTTGCATGACAACTCCGTGGTAATTATGAAATGCAAATAATCAATATGATTTTGTAGGAGATATCATATTATGCATTGGTGATTTTCTGTGAAGAAATGGGTGAAGATATCCTACCATATCTGGAACTCGGATAGGCAGATTACTTATGTCTTTGCAGGTTCAGACCTCGAAATTCCGTTGAGAGTGATGCAGGGCAGCCTGATAAGGAAGAAAATATTAGAAATGAAATGCCATGGCAGCCATAGTGAGGTATTTTTCTTTCATGTCCTTCCAATTTAGTATATTCTCATTTGGACTGTAGATGGTAATTGTATTGTGATGTAGTCATATTAGTTATCGATAAATCACGAGTGGACATGCAGCCACGCGAGGTTGGTATCCTGCCCGTCCATTCCCATGTGATTCGTGCAGTTCGAATACATCAAGCGTGTATAATGAATTCCAAGAAGCGTATACAACTTGTATGGCTTGAGTATTACATCTGACGTCGGCAGCAGACGGCCCACAATGCAGCCTCACGCATGATTTTAATCATCCTGGATTCCTTCATTGCCTGCCATGCATTTACAACTTGGCAGCTGGCAGCCATTTAAAGGAGTGTCAGTAGTATGTGGGAAATTTATGGCAGTTGGCGTGTGCCCCGCACGCCTTATTTATCTGCTTGCTGATGTTTTGTGTGTGTAGTCAGTCTTTGCAGGAGATTAGCATGGTTAGATATTGCCAGGAACCTTGATTAATTTGTAATGCCGAAGTTGATATTGAACACACCCACTTTATTTATTGCTTAGACGAATCATAACACAAAGATGTTTGCACGGTAGGTGAACCAGGTACTAGCACATACTTCCTCCGTCCGGAAATACTTGTCATCAAAATGGATAAAAAGGGATGTATCTAGGACGCGGAGTTTTGGCTCCCGGGCTCATCTGCACCCACGCTCAGCAAAAAATTCAAAAAAAAATACTAAAAAATTCAAAAAATTCCAATTTTTTTGTGGTGGTAGATAATTTGACGCGTGAGGTGCGCCCCAAAATTCAACTCATTTGAGCAACTGAGCAGCTCTCGGCAAAAAAGACAAAATCAGGGTCTGTAAAAATGTATACTGTTCACGCACTGTTTTGACCCGATTTGTCTTTTTTGCCGAGAGCTACTTAGATGTCCAAATAAGTTGAATTTTGGGGCGCACGTCATGCGTCAAATTATCTACCACCACAAAAAGAAATGGAATTTTTTGAATTTTTCTAGTATTTGTTTTGAATTTTTTGCTGAGCGGGAGCAGATGAGCCCGGGCTCCAGGATGAATTATCGATGTATCTAGATGTATTTTAGTTCTAGATATATCTTTATTTATCCATTTTAATGACAAGTATTTTCGGACGAAGGGAGTACTAGCTAGTACATTGAGGAGCTTGATGGAAAACTAATTACTAGCTAATACATGGAGGAGCACGGTGAAATGAACATTACTGGATACTGATTGGCCGTCCGTCGATCTAAAAAAGGGTCACAGCTAAATGAACAAGGCCACGAGGATGGTTGCCCAGGGTTGAATTCAGTGATTGTGGAGCTTATCGAGGATTAGTGCAAAGAAGAAAACAAAAAGAAGTCTCATTGTTGCCTTCTTTATTTCCTCCATTTTCTTCCCAAGCAGATTTGTCGTCTAAATAGTGAAACCCTTTACTATGAAATACTCATCTTCCAAACATGTCTCAAGGAGAAAAATATTTGTGTGATTTAGTTGGATCGCCATACAAAGGAAGAAAACAAAGAGAAGTTGTTTTATTTCAGGGAACATTGATTTTATTGTAAAGGTGTTAGCACAAGTTCAGAACCAACCTCTGTTATCATAACAGGAGAGATGCAATTTTCATCTGGCAAAAAAAAACAGTTTTGGCAAACCTGCTATTGAATACAGGGTTGTCTGTGAACATGCATAGTAAGCGGTAATTGCCTTTGGCTCCTAGGTGCATATGCACCCATTGTCGAAATACACATTTCAAAAAGTTGAGAAATTCGGAACAAAAAACCCGCGTGTATATCCGGACATTTTATGTGCGTGCATGAGATTTCAGTGAAAAACGACGTTTTTTGTAGCTTGCATAAAAAAGATAATTTCGGATGCTTCATTCTAACTATTCACGAGGCATTTCTTTATCTTTTTTATACAAACCACAAAAAACGTCGTTTTTCACCGAAATCTTGTGAACACACATAAAATGTCCGGATATACACGTGGGATTTTTGTTCCGAATTTTTCAACTTTTTGAAATGTGTATTTCGACAATGGGTATATATGCACCTAGGAGCCAAAACACCGCTCTCGTAAGTAAGCAAGAACCTTTTTCTTAGTCAAGCAAGAACCTAGTAGCAAAAACTGGAGCAACAACCTTCACCATTATACAAACTGAATCCCATGAACTAGGTTGACCAAGGTTCCATAGTACAGGTTGGGTGAGTAATTTTTACTTATTAGGAGCAGGCCTCATTTACTAGCACCCGACCCAGGTCACGAATGTTAAATACACTGATGGGTAGCCTGCAGCTCTGCACCCTGACCATAAATATACCAGTCTCTCTCCACCAAATTCAATAATAGCTGGCCAACGTCTACTGTATTAATGTTGCGTATTCACTCACTTATCCCTTAGTATTTCCACAGTCCAGTCAAGCACTATATTAAGTGTGAATCGCATGGCAACAATCGTCGGTCAGGATAACATCCTCGCGTAGCATCATGTCCCAAAAATTCGCGTCCTATTAGTTATGTAGTATACGCAAAAACTGAAGGCTCGGTCTTCTTTTCTTTCTTATAGGCCTGAAAATTGGAGATTACTGTACTCATTAATTTCTTTACCACACCGTGATGTCTTGGTTACGAACATATGTATATCACTTATTCTTCAGCAGAATAGTATGTTATAATCAGTTTGGTACTACTATATACCAACAACGAGATAAACTTAAATTTTTATGCTATTGACTATATATTTAGAATGTGAAGGCAAGCAAGAGCAGATAGCAGTAGCCGTTCTTAAATGTGTAACCAGTCAGCCCTTCTTCAACCAAGGTAATCATTTGAACTGCAATATTTTCTGAATTTTAAATAAAAGGTGTATAGTTTCTTACAAACCAAGCATACCTTCTGTATCTTGATGTTCTTTCTTATATAGCATATCTAAATGTGAATGTTTATATACATGTGTGATGTTTCCAATATGAAGGCCAAATAAAAGGGAGGAGATAACAACCGGAGTCGGTTCCAATATGTGAACTTCCAAACATAGGTGAAGGGAGGAGATAACAACGTTGGCGTTGGCTATATTGGTTTGATGTTGTAGATTTATTAGTTGTCAATGATCACCCACACATAACAATCGGACTCGATTCCAATAGCAAGCGCACCTGAGCGTTGTCCGTCCACCTCCAGCAGTTTTTGCTTGTTTCACCTTAGCCTTCATAGTCCCTCAAGGAAATCATTACTGAACTTTGACAATGGCATCTTCTCACTTCTGCGAACGACACTTAATTTTCTCTTTGTAATAGTTCTTTACTAAATTTTGTTGATACATAAATGGTTCTTTACTGAACAATACTTGTATGTGTCTATGTATGGAGAATGGTGATGAAACTTTATAATGATCCATTGTCCAACAAGGGGGTTCTAATTTCTGATTGGATTACTATAACTATATGATTTGCAAAAAAAATCAAATGGTAGTATGTTTGACACATACTACAATGGGCCGAAGCCCGCCTGGATAATTTTTTTCACACACTGAAATTCGTTTACAGGAGAGTATAATCATTTGAGCACTATGCACTGACAAAGTGTGCATTTAGGTAAGAGATTATATAACTCATGCATGAACCTCATCACGAGGTCAGGGGGTCCAGCATTTTATTAAGAAGAGAGGGAAGATCCAGTTTATAAAGGAAGCCGGAAAAAACCTACCGTTTTCTGGTTAATTAGGAAAAAACGGAGTGGCAACCTAAAAACAGAAAAAGACAGTAAAGCTTGGGGTAAACATAGATGTGACATCATGGAGATTGTCAGAGCCAGACACAAGAACACCAAGGCCCAAGAATAGAGTATTATGCACTCTGTATGATTTTTTTTAAATCAAGAAATCTATCTGTATTTGATTATAATTTTTCATGTTTAATACGTGCGTTGCACGTGCATGCTAACTAGTTGTCCCAAGGATGACAACTGTCTTTAGCGAGCATGGCAAACCCATGCCATCTTTATTTTTTTGCCAGGATTTGCCATGCTTCCTAAATAAAATTGTCATTAGCAAGGCAACTATAATTACCATAAAAAACAATCGATTTTCCATGGTTGAAAATCTGAACATTACCTTTTTTTTTCTCTTTCTAGGGGTTCCTCTTCAGTCCTTTTTTCATTTGATTTTCCAAAAAAATGGTGAAATTATTTATCTTCAAAATTGATTTTTTTGGAAATTTTGGAATATTTCTAAGAAAGTCTGAAATATTTGCAAGCGCCACCGAAAAGGGGTTCCTACATCAATGATTAAAAACGGTCATTAGATCCCTGCAAAAAAAGAAGTTATTGGACTATTCACTTGAACTTTGAAATTTACGTCGGGCGGCACTTTTGTTGGCCAATTTAACAAACACTTCGATGCCATCAGATTAGTTGTCTGGCTTTGAATCTTGAACTCCAAGTCAAAGTGCCCTCTATGGTGTCCCTAGAGCGAATGATCGTTTGCTTTGGGAGGCTCATTCGAGCAAATGACGCCACATGATAGCGTCCCATAAAAAAACCTCCGAGGGAATGCGTTTAGAACTGTCATGTTGTAAATTGTAATAGAGAGATTTACCATGTTAAATAGTAATTTCATGCCATAGCAAAAAGAATTCGTATACGTTTCAGGGATTTTCCATTCTACAGCAGATAAAATTGACATGTTTTCAAGGATTTGCCATGCTGCGGCTGAGAGAATTGAGAGGATAAGAAAACTGTAAGTTGCCGCCATACATGATTTCAATAATTGACATGCTCCACCATAGAGAGCCAATGGTACAGAGAGGGTCTTTCACTTGTGAATAGTGCATAAAAGCGAACGTTTGCGCCA
>NC_041385.1:653573464-653639347 GCF_002162155.2 Triticum dicoccoides
CATAAGAGCGAAGGGGATTCACGCGTGGGATCGGACGCACCAAAGAGTCTTCCCTCGAAACCACTCAGAGATAATGTTCAGTGTTTGGTGGATTTGCTCGGATCTCGTCGTTGTTCGTCTACGTTCGTGTGTCTTCGGATTGGATTTTCTGATCTACGTTATTCTTCATCTGCGGCGGTTGCTGCTCTGGTGCGCTGGTCCTACGGGGCCTTAGCACGACGACTTTCCGACTGTCTACTACAACAAGTTGTGCCCGACTCCGGCAATGGAGGGGTGATGACGGCGGCGCGCCTTCGGCTCGCTTCAGTGTTAGTAGTTGTCGCTAGATGGCCTACGGATCTGGATGTAATTTTTATTATTTCTGATATTCGTTGTACTGCCATGATTGAAGATGAATAGATCGAAAATTTTCTCGCAAAAAAATAAATAAATATGTTCAGTTAATAAGATTTCCATTGCTTAAGGTAGGGATAACGAACTGTTTTCTTCATCGACCAACCATATCTAACAAAAAATGTATTTACATTAAACGAACCGCAAATGAAGTTACATCAGGCTACTTGATATAATTGAATGTATCTCCGTTAAATACTCTGTAATAGGACACTAGAACAGATGGCACCACAAGTCACAACACACACATGTCTGAGTATATGTACTCATCTACCGCTACTGAAATGAATCACTATATGATTGCAGGCTGGGGATCATAGGTACTGTAACTTCTAGCCAGCAAAATCACGGGTCGTCGCCGTGGCAAGTGGCAACCCATCTAGCGGCGGTATTTGGCCGTTCCAAACTTTCAGCTGCGCCCTGACGGAACAGAGGCGGCGGCCATGTGCTGAACCCAGTAGTCGGCCAAGAACGTCTTGGCGGCGTCGAGGCTGGGGAAGTAGGGCGGCTCGAGGAACATCTGCGACAGGGGGTCCGTCCCCTCCGCCGGCGCAAACAGCGCCCGGTTGCCCGACGCCTCCGCCGTGCCACACACGGCCGCCACGACCTGCCGGTACGCGAAGAAGAACCTCCGCACGGCCGCCTCCACGGCCTGAAAAGCCTGCAGCAGCTCGATCTTGCCGGCGTCCTCGCCTTCGCCGCGCCTCCGGCCGTGGTACAGCCTCATGGCCGCCTCCTGCACCCTCGGCCCGCCATTGGGGTCCACCTCCACGCCGATCACCCACGGCACCAGCTTCTTGATGTATCTGGTGGCGTTCGCGGCGTGCAGCAGCGCTCTGGAGCGGAAGCAGAAGGACGCGTCGGTGCCGTCCGGCGCCGACCGTATCGCGAGCTGGCTCTTGAGCCGCAGGAAGTCGTCCGGGTCCATCAGCAGGTGCAGGTCCTCGATGTCGGCAAGCAGCTTCCAGATCCGCTCCAGGATCCAGCAGTCGTTCGCCGCCGCCTCCCAGTCCTTCGCTTCGATCCGGCTGTTCAGGCGGGTGAGAAGCTGAGACGCCGCGCACAGCCAGGATTCAAGAATCTGGTGGATGGTGAAGAGCGCCTCGTTCTCGCGGTTGCGGTAGCCGGTCTTGGGCTCCGGCGCGACCCTGGGCTTGAGGGCGTGCAGCTCGTGCGGCTGCACGATGCGGTCGTACTCCAGCACCGGCTTGCCGGCGAGGTTGGGCTCGCCGAGGCCGAGGGAGAAGGCGCAGCCCTGCATCTGGCTCTCGATGGCGTACTTGATCTTGGCCGCCAGGGTCTCGGACTTGTCCCACGCGGCGAGGCGCGGGAGCAAGCTGGCCTCACTGGCATGACACACCACTGCGGCGGCGCTCCCCGGCAGCTGCCACACCTCTGAGGCGCTCCTCTCCCGCGGGAGCACGCCCTCGGACGCGCTCAGCTCGGCCAGCGGCGCACCCCGGTCCCCCTCGCAGAGCGCGGCCACCACCTCCACCTCCCGCGCGGTGAGCGACTCGAGCCGCCGCGCCAGCTCGCGGCGGCTGGCGTAGCCCCGCGGGTCGGAGAGCGCGACGGACACGAAGCGGAAGGTGATCTCCAGCGCCTGCAGCGCGGGCTTGACCAGGCCCTCGTCGGGCCAGCCCGGGCAGCACGCGGTCTTCCACAGCCTCGACAGCTCCGGCAGCCGCAGGTACTGCTCGTACGCCTCGGCCGCCGTGCTGTCCTGCACCTTCAGCACCACCGACGCCGCCGGCGCGCGCCGCCTATCGTCCGGCCGCACAGGCGAGAGCGGGGACAACTTGGTCGTCGCCATTTCTTTCAGCACTGCTCCAGCTCCTCAACTCTCGGGTTAACTAACAACCTCTGGTTTGAAATCTCTACCACTCCTTGCTCGAAACAGAAACTTCGTTGCTTGTTTCTTGCTCGTGTTCTGGTCTCGGGTCGGGTGTGGCCTCGAGGATTAGAAGGTGAGGCTGCTTATATACTGCTCGTGTGCGTGTAGATAGGGAGGGGCTGAGCTAGCGCGTGGCGTGTGGACCGCGGCGCGGGGTGGTTTGAAAATGAAGTCTCTCAAACCGCGGGGGTGGGCGCGGGGCGGCACGCAGAAAGCCATTGAAATTAGCGCGGAGGAAGAAAAGGCTCCGAGCTTATCCGGAGAGGTTGGGAGGGAGGCGTGGGCGGGCTGTCATCAGCTGTGATGCGCGATGCGATGCGGTTTTGTGCCGTCCGAGTCGTCGTGAATCGTGGTGTTTTCTTGCGTTCGGGCAGCGCAGAGCACGTCCTTGTACCTCGTGGAACGCGGCCGTCTCTATCTATCCGCAGCTGCCCATCCATCCATCCTGGGCCGGCACAAGGTTCGCCGTAAAAGATGTTGGGATTATCGCTTAATTTAGTAGGAAAACTTCATCCATTTCTCCTTTGCTTGCGTAGGTAGTAATTCTTAAGCAGAAGACTAATTTTTCCCTGGCAAGC
This sequence comes from Triticum dicoccoides, assembly GCF_002162155.2. Lineage (NCBI taxonomy): Eukaryota > Viridiplantae > Streptophyta > Magnoliopsida > Poales > Poaceae > Triticum > Triticum dicoccoides. Next base: position 653,576,330 of record NC_041385.1, read on the forward strand.
GACGTTAATATAGTTTGTGATATTGGTCGGCAATGTCGTAAGCTACAGCAGCCATTGTTTTTGGTTTTGGGATTTTACCATGTACTTGCTTCCATTGAAATGCTTCCTGGATTCGGTTTGGACGGCTTTCGGCAGTTGACTTTTGTGACTTTCTTTCTTTGGTTATTGAGCACTATTATATCCAAAGTTCAACGGGTTTTTAGTCGCATTCTTTTTATCCCCTCGGAGGGGTGAGCAGGAAGATGACCTCACCCGCCGAAGTGTAGACTGCTCCCATGAATTGGGTAGTACCCCTCTATAAAGAAATATAACCATGTAAAAGAATATAAGATCATTTAGATCACCAGAGTAAACACTATTTGACAATTTTTTGTTTCATTCTTTTAAGCGGCTACATACATTTGAACACAACTATCGTCTTCTTTCATTAATTAGGAGACTCCTTGAATTGCCTGGGCAGGTTTCACTTCAAGAAGCCTGACCAACTACTTGAAGTAAGGATAGATCGCATCAACCAATACTAAAAAATTATGAAACAAGGTAAAGACTTGTCATTTTCATTAATTAAGAATGGAGTTTTGTTACACACACGCCGTCAAATGACAAAAGTCTAAACAGATTACTCTTGTGACATTACATTACTCAAATACTTGTCACCCGCAATGGCCCAAGGAGACACTTCATTTTTTATGTTCCACGTGATGATCACCACCGGCGCCGCCTTGCTGCTCCTGAAGACGTGTGCATTCCTTTTCTTCTAGATTTCCCATCCCACGAGTAGCGGTAGAGAAGATAAGGCTTTCACTGATTGAGCATTGTTAGTGAGGAGCTCATCCCACCAAAATTTATGTTGGAATTTGCTAATGGGCCTTTGGCCAACGCCCAACTAAAATTCTGAAATTCTCTTGGCCCAGTCATGCACACATGTGAGTGGTGTGAGTGAGATTAAAGTTTAGTCCCATCCCGGAAGTTGAGAGAGACTTGCACCTTTTTATAAGGTGAGATCTTCGACCACTTGTATGAGCATGAGAAGAGGAGGCCTACACGCGCGCTCCTTCTCCTTGCTCGCCTGGCCATGCCACGCCTCGGCGCGATGCGGGTTGCGGGAATGAGCCAAGCTGAGGACATAGCTATGCACGTCTTACTCCCACAACCTACCCGACCCGCATTATATAGTCAGGCAGATGTCTACCCTAGTTGTGTCGTATCGCATGGTTTCGCATCATTGTTCCAGATCATTGCGTCGCCATGCAAGTCTTCTCCATCCCTCCTTTCGATGTGCACCGCGAGAAGGGACAACAGGCTTCCGGAACCCCGCCTCTCGTGATCCTGTACGGGAGAGGGCAATCAGTTTTTTGGGGAGCGCACTCGCACGACTGCTGGCAGCGATGACTTCTTTCCCGACCTCGGCAACCTCTTCCTCAACGACATGGACGACAACATCAATGTTGGCGGTCCTGCTCCCGCTACACCGTATGTAGCCCTGCCCGAAAAAGCCCGACCCAGCCTTGACCACGGGCTGGGCTCGGGCCTAGATTTTGAGCCCAACAGCCGGGTCGGGCCGGGCTCGGGCCCATCAAAATCGTTGTTTAAGGAAGAGGCCCGACCCGAGGCCTGGCGGGCTTTTAGCGTGATGGACTGGGCTCGGGCTTGATTTTTAGGCCAAGCCAGGCTCGGGCCTCGTTTTTTGCATCGGGCTTTGGCAGGCCCGGCCCAAAGCCTGGCCCGGCCCGACAGATGGCCAGGTATAACCATATGTGATCTTGTCCTCCTTGTTCAAGATCGTGCTAGAATTCTTAGTTCTAGTCTGTGCCCTAGATTTGATCTATTCATCTACTATACTAGTCCACATGATTAGTTTAATCTTTGTTATAATCGTCGTGATTTATTTTGTGCTTATTCGGATTAAATCTCGTAATAACTTGCTTATATTTTCAACAATTTAACCATGCCAAACCGTTGCCAAAGAGTCGTGGAGATATAAAGGTTAAGCCAGGAGAACAACTCATTTCAAACATGGATAGAGAGCTTGCATTTGGAAACAGGGCGAGCCACAAATTCTTGCACTTGATTGCATAACGGGTATTGGTTGCAGTTTGGCCATCCTCGACGTTAGAGCTTATCCATAGCTCAAATCTTGTTACAAATGACTAGCCATGCAAAGAATTTAGCCTTCGAGACTGTAACATGTAAGCTTGAGCGTGTGAATCCAGTAAACTACGTCATATAAGCAGACTTAGTCGAGTAGTTTTCATCGTTGCGAGCTTCCATATAATGGTATCCTTGACGCCTGACTAGATGACGATGCTCACAAGCTTCTCCTAGAGGGCTGCGAATTGTTGAAGGTGCTCAAGCGTCAAGCCGCTTTGGATATCGATTTGAGTTATCCAGTGCCCTTTCCTTAAGGTCGTTGCTACAGATCCACCTTTCTTGCCGGATATCTCAAAAATCTTTGGAGCAATGTCTTTGGGTATGAGACCCTGCAGCCAAGATGACTCCCAAATTTTTGCCTTAAAAGATGTTGCTATTATCACTTAATTTACAAGGGAAAATTCAACCATTTTTTCCTTTGCTTGCGTAGGTAATTATGTAGGAGGAGACTAAGTTTACCCCGGCAAGCGAGGTTAATATAGTTTGTGATATTTGTCGGCAATGTCGTAAGCTACGACAGTCATTGTTTTTCATTTGGGGAGTTACATTGTATGTAGTACTTGCTTGCATTGAAATGATTCCTGGATTCGGCTAGGACGGCTTTTGGCAGTTGACTTTAGTGGCTTTCTTTCTTTGGTTATTGAGCACTATTATACTCCAAAGGTCAACTGCTTTTCTAAGGGTTTATAGTTGCATTCTTCTTTTCTCCTCGGAGTGGGAGCATGCAAATGATCTCCGCCTGATCCGAACTGTAGCTTAATTGCTCCATGAATATATATATAGCCTGCTAATGGGATATGATTTGACCATTGTTTGTTCCATAAAAAAAATGAAGGCCACATTTTCTTTCATTATTTGTTAGAAGACCACAACATTCACCTCTTTTCTTTTGTAGGGAGACCACGATATTCTTGAGTTACATGTTATTAAAATGACAGGCCAACCAATTCCATTTAAGCATATGACATTTAGTTAAGGTTTCAAATGTTTATCGTGCATATCAAGTCAACCAATACCAATCAAATAGTTCCCCTAAAAAATATCAATCAAACAGATTGCTTTCAAAAACAAAAATCAATCAAACTACGATTTGTGTGTGTCTGTGTCTGTGTGTGGGGTGGGGGATCAGAATTCCTTCCCTTGCTATTAACTTCGGTAGCCAACTTTACTGGCAGGCACAAAACCACCGAATTCCAGCCTGACGTGCAATGAAATGCTGACACGGCATGCAGCCGGCCCACCTCACGTTCGGCAACGCTACTTTTCTTACCCCATACGGGGATTTGCTCGAAGTATCGACACAGTTGACCGAAACCTGAAGCGAAGCACGTACTACGTCCATGGCGCCTGCCGCCTTTGTCTGGCGCTCTGCAGGACCGACCGCCGCTGCCAAACTTTGACGTTCGGCGGACCCGACGAGAGCAGAGTCTACGGTAAATCTGAAACCAACCACCTCGTCCTGACCAGCGGGAGCGGAAGCAACCGAGAAGATTGTCTTGGTTTTGGGGAACGCCGTGGTCCCGTTGCTACGCTCGGTGCTTATCCATGGTTTAGTGGCCAATAATGTTCATGTGGTTTGACCAAGTATATTCCGTGCGTGTATGTGACCTGTGCCGCTGCTTTGGACATAGACGCTGAATTCAGCTTATCTATCAGCTAGCTACGATTAGTCGCGATAACTACGAACTTTGTAACGGAGTACTTCCTCCGTCCGGGTTTATTGGGCCTGTTAGCCAAAACCCAAAGACCAAGGCAAGACATTAAAATTAATGACCTGTGATTTCCGAGCGGGGTAACAACCAATCAGATTTTCTAGCAATTATGGCATGCAGCCGGCTGCACATTTTCTCTTTGCATGCAGTCAGTCACGCCCCACGTTCAACGCTTGCGGCAGTTATTGCACGCAGCCGGTTGCATGCGTCTCTTCGCATGTAAATAATTACGTGAGAGTTTAACCAATCGAATGCATATCCAGTGGAGGTGGATCGAGGGAAATAATTGTGTGCGTTTAGCGGCCTTCTAAAAACAATACACGGCTAATTGGCTCACGGGCCCAATAAACCCGGACGAAGGGAGTAGCTGTTACTTTCTTTAGTCGGCCGCGGATTTAGCGCATCCTTTTGCTACAGAAGGAACGTTGACAATTGGTTCACACTCCATACTATGTAGGAGAAAGACGTGCAGTGCATAAACAAGAGGCGCACCACAGCGGGGAATATCTGAGGAAGGCATGTCGGTAAGCAACAGCAAAAGTATGTTGGTCCGCATACGGATTACCTGCCTGCCTGATTAAGTTATTACCCGGACGCCATAGCGTACGCGCACCGACTGGACAGTCGATCTACACGACATGTGATGTGAGCGCTACTCTGCGAATTGAAAAGAATTATCCAAAGCCCAAGTATAAACCATATTAGTGGTCTCGCTGGTACATAAATCATATTATTGGTCTCCCCGCAAAAAATTAAAATCATATTAGGTGTCTTGCTAGTTCTGGTAAGAATGGAACACAGACAACACAAAACGGAACATTGGTTTCTTTCGATCAGATAATACGCATATCTGAGCACACGAGCAAAGACGTCTTGTAGTTAACTCCAAACAGCTAATGATACAGGCGTATGGAGCACGTCTGACTATTGGAGAATCAACCAGTCGTGCTCTTGTGCCAACAAAAAAATTCGAAAAAATGTTCTCGCTCCAAAACTAAACCTTCTGCCAGCAGGATCAAATTAACAGGATGCGTCTTTTGATCCACATACACAGCTCCCATAAAGTTAGCACGAGCATGTTCGCCGGTTCATGGCTGTATACATCGACGCCGACGACGCGTATGCGTGAACCTGCTCATTAAAACCCGTAGTAAACCCGGGCAAGGCCACGCTCGGTCGCTCGGTGCATGCATCCATCAATCATGTTGATTGCTCGTCACGGCCCATGATTCGTGGATCGTTGGCTGGCGCCGATCCGGGGGGTCGATCGATGCGTGACGTCTCGGCAGGGCGGGCGGGCCACCAGCGCCGGACCGGGACCCCATCGAAAGTTTTCGGATAAGATGGAGCAGCTCGGCTGACCTGACCGGCTCTCCAGTCCTTTCTTGCCCGCGTGCCGCGACCGGTTAAACCGTCGACCGGCCGGAGCGGATCGCGCAGCGATCGCCGGGGCAACCGTACGTTTTTCTAGAAAATGACGACCATGGAGTAGAGCTCCACGCTAACGCGCCCACGTCGCTGTAGCCAAAAAGGCCGCGCGTACGTTGTTCCAGTCTCCGGAGAAACCAGCCCCGATCGCATCCGGACGACCGGTGGATGGATCGATCGGAGAGTGACGTGCGCGTTAGGCGAGGCGCCGTTGGTAAAGCGCCTCTACGGGTTTACTCGGCCCTCGGCCGCCGGTGCGTCGTGCACTCGTGCGAGTGTGACCGGGCCAACGTCGACGGCGGATGAATGACAGTCGATTTCAGGCCCAGCCTGTGCCTTCCTCGCGGCCACGGGATCACGTACGCGCATTCACGTGCGGCGGGATGGGGCTTTGGGGGCATGGGAGGAAGCACACGGTTTGATAAACCTTCGGAATCCCAGCAAACGGCGTCGGAGCTCAGGAGGAGGTCCCGTCGGCCGCCGTCGGCCACATGGCGCGCCGCACGGGCCGGTGGGACAGCTAGGACGCGGCCCATCATGTGAGATGCCCGGCCAGCCCGGCTGGCTTGTCGGATAAGATTGCGGAGGCGAGACAGATGGAGCACGTTGCCTGTTGCCGTCTCGCCGAGGTCGCCGTGGTGACGGTCACGTTACGTTGCAGCTCATCCGCTTGATACGAGCCGATTCACACCGAGGATATGGATCAACTGGGGCCAAGCATACGGGACATCCACGTACTCTCCACTCTGTCCTTGTTATCGAAACTCTGCAAGGGTCAAAGCGTGTCGACTCTCTGGAGACTGGAACCAATCACCATGACGAGGGTCAAACAAAGCGTATCGACTCTGCAAGGTCCGTTTTGCTCAGTTCAGCTTAGATCGTGCTCCTAAGCTGAAGCGCACCGTCTAAACATCTACAGTATGATAATATTGATGAAGGTATGATGCATGAAAGTTTTTGAACTATCTTGACAGCGCATTCGTATAGTATAAAATCTGGGTACATCTGAGCACACTAGGCAAAACTTAGCTAAATTCACAATTATTTAGGTTGGCAATATACTACTTGATAAGATAGGTAGTCCATTGGTCAGGATCTCTCTTTTTCTCTCGGGGCTGCGACGGCTAAGGCACTCATTCCCACCAAGTTTGGCCTATATGCTTGTGGATCTGTCTTTCCTTTGCCTGCCACTTAGGTGTCCAGTGGCGGTGTCGGCGATCCCGGTGTCTCGACTCCGACTGTAATGTAGGCTAGGGTTTTTTTTAATGTAGGGGCGACGTTTGGGCGGATAACAACGTCTTTGAGTTGGTCTTCCGGCACCGATCCTCCTCAACTACATCTGTTGGGACGGAGCTGACGGAGGTCCAACGTAGATCCTGTTGTCTTCTTAGGGCGGTGAGGTTAGGATTTCTCACGATGCGTGTGTGACAACAGGATAGTGTTAGGCGCTCCAGACAGATTCAAGAGTTCAATGGAGACATGTACGTCTCTGAGACGCTGGTCCTTAGCTTAATTAATAGCGAGGATGAATAGACACATGAGATATCTGCTACCTTGGAAAAAGCTAAGCTAATGCAACCATGTAGGAAAATCTATAAGATGTGCTCCCTGCTTTTGGGGCTGGGCTAGCACAGAAGAGTAGACGCCTCAAAAAAGAAACTGTATATTGTATTAATGATGAATGAATTGATTGTCTTTTATTAACCTGCATTGAAAGAAGGAAAAGAAAATTTCTTAGTCGAGCTTGCTAGTGTGTGTGACAAGAGCACATGTGTAGTACTAATGGGTTATCATTTTAATATCATGAAAGAAACTGGTGAAAAAAATAAGTCATGCACTTTATCTAGATGGAGTCGCACTTTCAACTCAATCAAGGTCATTGAAGGAAGTGCGGCTCATGGCAGATTCTACACTGGAGCTAACGGTATAGGGGATCTTACTCTTGAAAAACTAGACAGGTGCTGGTGTCCTCTGACTATGACTTAGCATCCCCCTGGCAAATGTTGTGAGATTGAATAGAGATTTATCTGATCATGTGCAACTGCCCTTGAACACTAGGATTGCTAGGGAACGTTGTATGGAAAACAAAAAATTTCCTACGCTCACCAAGATCAATCTAGTAGATGACCATCTACGAGAGGAGTGATTGGATCTACATACCCTTGTAAATCGCTAAGCGAAAGCGTTAAGAAACGCGGTTGATGTAGTCGAACGTCTTCGCGATCCAATCATGATCTGTCCCGCGAACTCCCGATCCAAGTGTCGAACGGATGGCACCTTCGCGTTGAACACACGTACGGCTTGATGACGCCTTCACCTCCTCGATCCAGCGAGTGATGGTGAAGTAGTAGCTCGAGTCCTCCGGCAGCACAACATCGTGGTGGTAGTGGTGGTGAAGAAATCTCAGCAGGGCTTCGCCAAGCCTCATGGAGAAGAAGAAGGACTATGAGGGAAAGGGAGGGCAGCGTCATGGCATAGATGGGTGTGGCCGCCCTCCCTCTCCTCATCTATATATAGGGGGAAGGGGGGTGCCCCTGGGGGATCCCATCTAGGGCCGGCGGCCATAAGAGGGAAACCCTGATGGGTTTTCCCCCTTAGGAGACTTGGCCCCCAAGCCAAAGGGGTGGGAACCCTAGGGGCGCCCTACCTCCTCTGGCAATGTGGGATGGGGTGAGGGGGGCGCACAACCCCTTAGTGGGCTTGTTTCCCCCTCCTCTTGGCCCAAGAGGCCCCCCAACACTTGTCGGGGCCCCTTGAAATCCCTTTCGGTCATGCTGGTCATCACTCGGTACCTCCGGAACACTTCCGGACTCTAATACCCTTCATCCAATATATCAATCTTTACCTCCGGACCCTTCCGGAGTTTCGTCATGTCCGGGATATCATCGGGGACTCTGAACTACCTTCGGTAACCACCATAACAACTCAACTATACTTATATCGTCACCAAATGTTAAGTGTCTAGACCCCGCGGGTTTGAGAACTATGAAGACATGACCGAGACACCTCTACGGTCACTAACCAATAGCGGGACCTGGATGCCCATATTGGTTCCTACATATTCTACGAAGATCTTATTGGCCGAACCTCGACGCCAAGGATTCGGCTAATCCCGTATGCAGTTCCCTTTGTCTATCAGTACGTTGTTTGCCCAAGATTTGATCGTCGGTATCTCCATACCTAGTTCAATCTCGTTACCGGCAAGTCTCTTTACTCGTTCCGTAATACAAGATCCCGTGGCTAACCCATTAGTTGCATTGCTTGCAAGCTTATTATGATGTTGTATTACTGAGTGGGCCTTGAGATACCTCTCCATCATACGGAGTGACAAGTCCTAGTCTTGATCCATGCCAACTCAACAGACACCCTCGGAGAAACCTGTAGAGCACCTTTATAGTCACCCAGTTACGTTGTGATGTTTGGTACACACAAGGTACTCCTCCGGTGTCAGTGAGTTGCATAATCTCATGGTCATAGGAACATATACTTGACATGCAGAAAAGGATAGCAATAAACTTGACACGGTCGTATGCTACGTTTATAGTTTGGGTCTAATCCATCACATCATTCTCCTAATGATGTGATCCCATTATCAAATGACAACTCATGTCGTGGTTTTATCACGGCAAATTCCCTTGTGAAAGGACTTAGGTGTGGAGCCATCGCAACGTAGGTTAGCTCGAAGGGGTTGAACAGGACAAAGGACGCAAGCTTTACCCAGGTTCGGCCCCTCACAACGAGGTAAAAACCTACTCCTGCTTTTGTTGACTATAGCTTGAATATCAATTACAAGGGAGCGGAATCACTTGACCTAGCTCTTGATCAATTGTTTCTTGGGTTAACCCACCGCAGGGTCTCGCCTTTATATACACAGGCCGAGGCCCTGGGCTTTACAAGAGTCCAAACCGGATCACACAATGTGGCCGGCTCGGTTTCTAAGTCGCCCTGCCTTGTTAGGCAAGTTGCCATTATGGCAGCTCACACCCTCCGGGTCACAACTTTACCACCAGGCCTTGGGCCTTCATCAGGCCCTCATTCTAAGCCACCACCAGCCTTCACGTTCCATCTTCCTTAGACCTTCTTGGGGCTTCTTCATATTGAGCCGCCAATGGTGTAACCCGGCCTTTCCTGGTGGGTCACACCTCAGGGTTATATCCCCAACATTAGGCCCCCGATTGATTTGAACTTGTTCATGTCAATCTTCACTGCTTCGGTTGATGAGTCATCTTTCCAATGCTCGTCCTTGAACTAATCACTGTAACCTGCCATGACGCCATGCGAAGCAAATCCGTAAAAACCTATGACATCACAACAAATCTTTTGCATTAACTCGTCGTCCGAAAATCGAGGCGTCTCCACTGTTGAGATAATTATGTCGCCTCCTTGATTCCCATGCATGCCATTTTATTATTTCCTTATAAATAGGACGGGGGGGGGGGCTTTTTTCACTTTTACCCCCGCCCCTCTCACTTCTTCCTTCTCGCATAGTCTGTGATACGTCTCCGTCGTATCTATTTTTCTAAACACTTTTGCCCTTGTTTTGGAATCTAACTTGCATGATTTGAATGGAACTAACCCGGACTAACGTCGTTTTCAGCAGAACTGCCATGGTGTTATTTTTGTGCAGAAATAAAAGTTCTCGGAATGAAGTGAAACTCCACGGAGGTTATTTTTGGAATTAATAAAAAATACTGGCGAAAGAATCAACTCCAGGGGGCCCACACCCTGTCCATGAGGGTGAAGGGCGCCCCCCTAGGACGCGCCCCCTGCCTCGTGGGCCCCCTGGTGCTCCACCGACCTCAACTCCAACTCCATATATTCACGTTCGGGGAGAAAAAAATAGGAGATAAGGATTCATCGTGTTTTACGATACGGAGCCACCGCCAAGCCCTAAACTCTCTCGGGAGGGCTGATCTGGAGTCTGTTCGGGGCTCCGGAGAGGGGAATCCGTCATCGTCGTCATCATCAACCATCCTCCATCACCAATTTCATGATGCTCACTGCCGTGCGTGAGTAATTCCATCGTAAGCTTGCTAGACGGTGATGGGTTGGATGAGATTTACCATGTAATTGAGTTAGTTTTGTTAGGGTTTGATCCCTAGTATCCACTATGTTCTGAGATTGATGTTGCTATGACTTTGCTATGCTTAATGCTTGTCACTAGGGCCCGAGTGCCATGATTTCAGATCTGAACCTATTATGTTTTCATGAATATATGTGAGTTCTTGATCCTATCTTGCAAGTTTATAATCACCTATTATGTGTTACTAGTAGAACGCCCGTGCGTTGCTACGGGCTATAATGCATATGGATTAAAAAGAGGATTAAGTTCGTCTCCAAGGTCGAAACTCATTTATCCTTCGTATGTTCCTGCATGTTTTTATATCAAACGGGCATCCAACGGGCTCCTCAAAATTCAACCGTCTAGATAGTTCAGACTCCCCCAAAATCCATCCCATATATGAGGGGAAAATATGGTTGTCCAGACTATCCGACATGTTATCTTCAATACGCAGTCCCAACACAAAAACCACATCCCACGACGCACCCTTCCCTTTTCCCGCCAGACCCTCCCCTCCCCACTCGGTTTACCGTCGTAGCGGCATATTTCTCGCTGGTTCCTTCTTCTTTAAAACTGAATGACATCCACCTCACCTTTGCCATGGCACCCTCTCTTCTTCACACCATACTTCCCCACGGATCGCTTAGGAAGAGTCCTCTTGAAAGCACAAGTGCTCCCTAGGTGGTTTTGGTAATTAATGTCAACATATCTCTTGTTGGACTAGCACTTTTATCTAGTATGTTTCAGATAAGTTCAACAATGGAGTGACATGGACTAAAGGATGTGGGAACTCCTTCAAGATGCTAAGGACAAAGAATTGGCTCAAGCTTCAAGCTCAAGACTCTTCATTTTCTATTTTAGTGATCCAAGATCACATCGAGTCTATAGGAAAAGCCAATACTATCAAGGAGGGATGAGGTGTTGCTTAATGAGTTTCTTGCTCCACAGTGCTTAGTGATATGCTCCAAAACCCTCAACTACTTTCCCACATCCACATATGACCTAAACCTAAAGTCAAAATCGGTCATACTGATTCTTTCTATCCGGCGCCACTGAGTTCAAATGGCATAGACACTGCCACAAACCCTAGGCAAATCGGTCTCACCGATAGGGATCTCGGTCTCACCGAGATGGGGTTGTAATCTCTCTGTGTATGTTCATTATCAAAATCGGTCTTACCGAGTTTGAGCAATCGGTCCTACCGAGATTACAATACAAACTTTCTGGTTAACTTGTTACCAAAATCGGTCTCACCGAGTTTGAGTAATCGGTCCCATCGAGTTTGCCTGACCAACTCTCTGGTTAGCTTATTACCAAAATCGGTCTCACCGAGTTTGTGTAATCGGTCTCACCGAGATTACGTTATGCCCTAACCCTAACCATATCGGTCCTACCGAGTTGCATTTAGGTCCCACCGAAAATCCTAACGGTCACTAGGTTTACTAAATCGGTCCGACCGAGTTTGATGATTCGGTCCCACCGAGATTGGTAAATTGTGTGTGACGGTTAGATTTTGTGTGGAGGCTATATATACCCCTCCACCTCCTCTTCATTCGTGGAGAGAGCCATCAGAACAAACCTACACTTCCAAATTACCATTTCTGAGAGAGAACTACCTATTCATGTGTTGAGGCCAAGATATTCCATTCCTACCATATGAATCTTGATCTCTAGCCTTCCCCAAGTTGCTTTCCACTCAAATCTTCTTTCCACCAGATCCAAATCCTATGAGAGAGAGTTGAGTGTTGGGGAGACTATCATTTGAAGCACAAGAGCAAGGAGTTAATCATCAACGCATCATTTGTTACTTCTTGGAGAGTGATGTCTCCTAGATTGGCTAGGTGTCACTTGGGAGCCTCCGACAAAATTGTGGAGTTGAACCAAGGAGTTTGTAAGGGCAAGGAGATCGCCTACTTTGTGAAGATCTACCGCTAGTGAGGCAAGTCCTTCGTGGGCGACGGCCATGGTGGGATAGACAAGGTTGCTTCTTCGTGGACCCTTCGTGGGTGGAGCCCTCCGTGGACTCGCGCAACCGTTACCCTTCGTGGGTTGAAGTCTCCATCAACGTGGATGGACGATAGCACCACCTATCGGAACCACGCCAAAAACATTCGTGTCTCCAATTGCGTTTGAATCCTCCAAAACCCTTCCCTTTACATTCTTGCAAGTTGCATGCTTTACTTTCCGCTGCTCATATACTCTTTGCATGCTTGCTTGCTATATGTTGTGAATGTTAAACTTGTGCCTAAACTCCACTTAAACTTAAAATTGTTAAAATCTGCAACTTTGGTACTAAGTGTCTAATCACCCCCCCTCTAGACACCTCTTCTCAAGGTCCTACACCTCTACCAACGGCCCCGCTCCCCACCCTGATCCCCTCCCGCGGTGCTCGTGTCACTCCTCCACCGAAGGCATGTGCCGCCCGTGATGCGCCTGAGCCAAGAAGGCATATCCAATGCCGGCTGAGCCATTATCGAAAAATGGTTTCCCCTCGCTTTATATTATAAAGCAAACATCACCGAGTACATTCGAGATACCGAACAACGCACACATCGCACACACCCAAGGCAAGATACAAAAGTGCCAGGCACCGACACACCACCCCACCGACTACCAATAGAGAGGTGAACCGGACAAAAACGAAGTCAGGCCTCCAAAGCGGCGCCTCCAAGAAGGATACGACCATGGATAGCTGCCACTGCCCGATCAGTGAAGATCGGATTTTCAATCGAAGCAAGACGACAAGAGTGGGAACACCGCGACGAAGCCTTCAGGAAGGGTACGGCGGCAATGGCCACCTCCAACGTCGGCCAATCAAAGGACTGGACAAGTGGTGTACCGCGGCACTCACACCCCACCGTTGCACCTTAACTGGAGTGGTACGTATCATCAGGAGAAAATTAACTGCGGTTGTGTATTGCGACGAGAGCTGAAAATTTTCAACACAAAAAGCTAAAAATTTTCAACACAAAAATCCTAAGAGTATAAATCCTGCAAATCAAACGACCACCCATAGGAAAATTATTAAGTATTGTTTTCTTTCTCATGTGCTCGAATCATTACTTGTCTTTACATGCGAGGACACTGGTTGAATAAGAAATACACATTTTGTTGATTGTCATCCTTGTATAAATATATATTAGTAAAAATAAAGACATAAAATCAATAATCCCACACACTTCGACATAATACACGTTGCCCATGCCATTGGAGAAGGTAGTGCGGCTTGTCAATATCAGCATATAGTACTAATATTCTGTGGTTAGTCCCTGCAAAAGGAAAGAGCAATCACATAAGTATTTCATGCTGCATTTGCAAACTAAAGCCAGAAAGTACATAACAAAATCACAAGGTACTCGCCAAAAGCTTAGTTTTTTTCCTACATTGGCCTCACTTTGTCATCAAATGCCAACAGTAACATCCCATTTTAGTTTCATAATTCTTCCTATATGTCTAGTAATCTAAAAAAAAGTGTCTACAAAATCACATCAGATTATTAGTACAAATCATATCAAATTTTTACTGGATATGCACATACTCCCTCCATCCTATAATACAAGGTGTTACTACAACCAATATACTCATATATTGGCTAAAATCTAACATCTTTCTTAGTTGTACAAACCTATGAAAATGAGGAAGTAGTGCAAATGCAAAGAATGCTGGAAAAAAACACAACCACGAGACAAGCAATTTATTAACTACCTTGGTAATGATAGAACGTTACAGAGTTCATCAGCTCTATACCATCAGGTGGCGACATGGTCCTGCTCCTGCAAGTCATGTTCGAGAAGACAATGAGATTTAAGTTGCAAGAAGTGCGTCTCTTATGCTATCTATTTCATTAAAAATAATTAATAAAATTAAATTATTGTGGATCAAATCTATTAAAATCTAAACATACCATCCAGAAAACTGTTGTAGGGGTGTCACTGGATGCAAATCTTGCTAGTCCAAGACCACATATCTTGAGTTTGCAGTTTCCTTGGAGGTCACATATCTTGAGTCCTACCATAATCCAAAACCACATATCTTGAGCCCTACCACAAATCGCTCAGAACTCAGAAATGATTCCTTGGATTTCACATATATTCTTTGGTAGATACTGCAACCTGAGGTCACAACTATTTCACTTGAGTGTCAACATGTCAAAATTTAGTGTAAGAAGAAATTATCCAAAGAATTCCTTTAGGAGGACTCAAAGAGAGATAAGACTGGCAGCTTCCACTATATGTTTCCAAAATAAGAATTACTTAAAACACAAAACCCATTTTCTTGAGAGCCTTGGGCTAAACCAAGTTCTGAAGAAACAATTTGGTCAACATATTTTAGAACTCTGCAATCACTAGTTGAAATCTGCACTACCATTAGTCTGAAAAATTCTCAAGCACATTATTTCTGAATTCCATAGTATCCATACTGCTGCCGATGGGGCAAACATCATATGGCAAGTGCTCTCTGCACATGTGAAATCAAAAGAGGTACATGCTATTTACCTGATGTACGAATCATATCCGATCTGTTCACAGCCATTTATGACATTTTAGCATTCAGCTGGTTGCCCACAGAAAGCGAGCTGTCCCAATCTGCACACTTCAAATCAGAAAGAAACTTCTCTACTGCCTGCTATCCTTAGCAGCAGCCAGCCGCAGGACCCTCGCCTTCCTTGGCATGGGCCTGCCATGTAACAGAGGTTGAATTATGATAAATATAATCCTGAACTATATAAAACCAAATGATGATGTGAACATAAAAGGCACTTGATTTCTACAACTGGCCTAACAAATTAAAAATAGTCACCATACCCTACTTTTTCCTTGGTTTGGCTCACCCATGAACAACCGACTTTATAAAAGAAGAAAACACTTGACACATAAATTGAAAGACCTTATAGAATATGGAAGTGTTCCTTGCTCCAGCAACATTGCCGACATTTGCATTCGTCCCCATAATGTTACACGAGGATAAGTATAATGGTAGATGCGGATATGAATTTTAGTTCAAATAACAGATTTCATTTTCACAAGGAGTGAAAGGGAAAAAATACCACAGAACTATCAAAGAAAGGCGTGAAACAACTGTCAGCGTATTCACCTTATTCTCGTTTCTTGCATTTAACCTCTCATATTGGCAGGTCTGATTCTCGGAATTGTCCGACCTGCACATCAGTAAATTTATCAGAGAAACATAATGTTACATGGGGCACGCCCCATGTACCAATGAGAGACCGGAAGAACGACTCAAGCAATAGTGGATTCAAACACGCTTAGCACTACCAAGGCCTACTGGATCCATCTATCAACTGTCAATATAAATGTATTGAAGAAGCTGCATTTAGAGAACCTTTTGGTTTTTTAATTCCCCTCTCCTTTAACAATTCAAGGTACAAATTAATCATAACAATGTGATGATTCAGACAATGTAATGATACACATATAAAAACGGACCGTAACCTTCTTCCTCCAGGCAGACGAACACCCACAGTGCAGCCTCGTCGCCCTGGTCTGCCCGAGTTGCCGCCGCTGCCACCGGTCATCCCTCTAACTCACCTTCACCCGAACCCCACAACCAGCTACATGTCCTCCGCCAACGACGCTGGGACAATTTGCATCATCCCTGCCTCCGTCCACGTCCTAGATCTTCATCTTGGAGACGCTGCCGCAGGCAGTGTCGCCTCCATCTTTTTTTTAGAAAACAATGTGGCCTCCATCTCAGCCTTAGCTCCGTCTCACCTACTTTTCAGGCACATGTCAACTAACGCGACTGATTACACAGAGGAATGGAAAAAATGACGGAGAACCAAACTATTATACAATAAATACCTTATGTAACAAAGGATATAGAGATTATAGAAAGGATATGATAGTATTTTCGCAAGAGACTTTTTGTAAATTCCTTAACTTAAGAATGAAAAAAGGCTTGTCAACATTCTGGTATAGACTTCACTATCCCGACTGATTCCGTTATAGCAACATTGATATTCCAAATTTTATCATGATCTCGCATATGAGCTCAAAAATGAAAATAATCTACTCACTTATCCTAGCTCTGGGTAATACTAAGGTTACATTTTTTTATACTACCAAAATTACATAAACCCTTCCTTTATAAAAAGATTTAGCATCAGGACATGCGTGCGGTCCCCTTTTAAGAAATTAATGTAAATCAGTTGATTAATTAACCAGCAGTACTCCTTTTCTAGAAAATTATAGAAGTTTATTGGATTTCCGAATTGATTAATCTAGTAAATTAAGATCAGTTCCAAATACATAATTCAACCAAAACATGATTTCACCACAACCATAGTAATTAGAGCAGAAGTTCCTACCCAATCTATCATCCCTATACATACCACAAACTTCATTCAAAATACATACTGCCGACTCAAAACCATCCAATACTCCTATCTTATACAGACTGCACACACTCGTAAACCAAACCCTCATTAAAACAATACATCAATTAGCTATACACCCAAATGTATGTACATATATTTGTACCAGCAATCTGTTGCTAGGTGGTACATATATTTTGGTCCAGTGATGCTCAAGACAGATCAGAGATTGCCCCCATCCCGAAGGAAGTGAACCAGCTAAGTAGAGTTTATTCTAGTTTTCAATTTAGGCTTGTGCACAGAGCCACAGACCATCTAATGTGCTGCTCACCTCTGTGCAAAAAATGCTTCGCCTGAGCGACAAAGGTGTGCTTGGGTAAATATGAATCCTGGCTTCGTTTTCAGCCTTCAGCATGACTATAACTCTACTTATTCAGTCCGGAAAAGCTCCTGATTCCAAAAAAAAGTGCACGTGCATGAAACAAGGATCTAGCAAAACACTTAATCCAGTCAAATTCTGGAAAAAAAAGTAAGCAGAAGGAGCAGCACATCTCTGTTTATAAGTACAAAAACCACAGATTTCATATTCAGGAAGGGAAACCAAGATATAACCAAGAAAAAGAAAACATAGGATCCATAAACGTAAGATTTTGTAAATTGATGAGGCAGCACTAACCTCATCAAAACTTTTCCCATTATGAATAGCCCGTTCGTGTCTCTCTCCACTGAGCCGTTTAAAGAGTTGTTCTTATATATGATCGCTAAGCATGGCCCTTGGCTGATCTTTAGCCCCAAGAACAGATTTTGTGGCAAAGGCATACATAAACCATGTTCAATCTCCCAAACACAGCACTGAGGGCAAGTTTAATCTGCTTCTTTGGAATCACCCCATTTGAAATTTGGAAGGGCACAAATCAGATGCTGCCAACGTTCACATTTGTCACACATTACACAACGTAGATTCAAGTATGAAGTTTAGCCTTAGGAAATTGATTACCTTCCACCTGAATTGTGAACTATCAGTCTCATTGTAACACGTGATACAGAAATTGTGACAAGTCTCGGTAGCAGTAGCAGTATAGTATGCATTTCATTTTATCCAAGCAACACAAGGAGAACAACAAATTGGTGGAGGCTAAAAAAAAGCTTATTTACTTTGCTCTGCCAAATGATGGAACATAATAAATAGTTTACACTTTGTAGTGCAACAAGCATATAACTATTTAATTGCTTACACTGTGAACAATGGTAATACCAGTGAAACATGTACTTAGCTATGAACATGGATCGATCATTATTGTCATCAATGAAACTTATATAAGAAAATTGCAAATGGAACTTCTTGATAGAACATGTGCACGTCTAAAAATAGATCAGTGTAGCCTCATGCTTCATAGCTGTGAAGCACCGGCGATACGGCAATTTCAAGAAACAGTAATATGGCGATACGCCAGGTATATATAAATAACTAATAAAATGGTATGCAAAGAAGAACAAATAATCTATGTGCGAGATGACATGAGATCAAAATACTGCCCCTTTTGTTGCCTTCATGCCTCTTTTTATATCATCAATGACTGAATGATCATTAATTTCCTAGATCATCATAATTGAATGTTGTGTATCTCTGGACTCAGTCCCTGGCCAGCACAAAAACAACATTAGGACATCAGCAGCAATAAGCAACAATATCAACAAGTCAGTAGCAGCAACAACAACGTTAGTATAAAACAACGCATAGCTGCATACAAGATGCAATCATTATAAAAATATATACAGAAAAGCAGAAGCAGCAGGCCAGCAGCAACAAGACAACAAGCACGCAGCGTCAAGCACAGACATCACACACACGCCGCAAGCTAAGCGGGAGGACCGGAGGCACGGCCAGGCAGGACTTGGCTGATGCCCTGTGCAAGATAACAAAGTGAGGCCCTTTGATTGTCTACAGTACCATTGCCGGTTCAAGTGACAATTAGAACTTATATTTGCCCTAAAATTTCTTCAATGACTTTGTTTTGAGAATTTATAATATCATGTGCTAATCTTCTCTTTCTTTGGTTTTGCATGTTACAACTACTTTTGGGATGAGATCTTAAAAGACAAAGGCATGAAACTTGAAAAATCAAACCTGGAGGAGGGAGAGCGACCATGGCACAGCACCACATAGGCGTGAAAGAAATCCAGCAACGAACGCTTGCAGATGGAGTAGTACTTCTATACAGGTCTTATCTGAAATTAGTAGTACTGATTACTGACCCTGATTGATGTAACCTGTATTGAACTTGATTGCCGGAATTAGTAGATAATGGAATAGTACTAACCTTCTCTTGCTCTCTCAAGTGGAGCATCTGGAGAATTAGTACAACCCAAAAAGAAGTAAAGCACAAATTAGATCGAATACAAAACAAAGCAACCTGCTCCGCTTATAACACGTGCGAAGAAAATAGCCACCGTTGCCACAGTTTTACTGAAACACGCATTGTAACCAGATCTCATATCTCATCAGAAAATACAAGTGGATGCAATCCGCAAGTGCCTAATTCTCTTTGCCACAAATATGACATACAGAGCAATATAAAACTGATTTGTAGGGTAGAAATATATGTAGGAAATGATAATGTACGTACCATCTCCCTCCGGAGCTCTTCCTTGTAACCGAAGTCCACCTCAATCTACTCTCCAGGCTCGGAGCCATGGCAAGGACCTCGACACCGCTGGCAAGCCCATTAAGCTTGGGTATGTGGGGCTTCCTTCGATGGTGGCTGGCGAGATCCATGGCGGCCAGGGAAGGGATAGGAGCAGCTCTCGCAGCACAAGATTCACGGCAAGTCAGCGAGGGAGAGGAGGGGATCCAGCAGCGCGAGATCCATGTCGATTTGGGGAGGGAGGAGGAGGGATTCAGGGAGAGATGCGAAGATCGGGGGCTGGTTAGGGTTCCCTAGGCTGCCACGTGATCCAGCGCGGCAGGAGGGGCTGTCCCTGAGGAGCGACGACCCGGCGCATCCATCGGCCGGGGGCCTGGCCAGCGCCAGTGGCTCCCTCCATCGTCGCCTCCGTCCGAGGAGTGACGCAGCCACGGCGAGGCGGACGAACCTGGCAGTGCGATTCGATTCGGCGGGCGGCTGCATCTGAGGGAGACGAGAGCCGGTTAGGGATAGGGCGTACCGACTCGTCCTTGGTTAAATTTCGTAGGTTTTTTATCGTAGATTTTTTCCCCTTCGATTTTCTCTGGATGGACCAGAGGTTTGGCACCTTGACTTGGTGGGGGCACCTTGGCTTCGTGACGGGGCTGGGGGGTTCGCTCGGAGGTGGGATCGAGGACGAAAAAACCCGTCTCCGGTGGGATAAAAATTGACCGGCGGAGATTACGAACTACTTCATTAGGAGTAGAGATGATCCGACAACCCGAAAGTGACAATAATCGGGATACTTCTCGGTGATGACCGTAGTTTGAAGAGTTCATGTATCACTATGTGTTAATGCTTTGGTCTGATACTCTATTAAAAGGAGGTCTTAATATCCCTTAGTTTTCATTAGGACCCCGCTGCCACGGGAGGGTAGGACAAAAGATGTCATGCAAATTCTTTTTCATAAGCACGTATGACTATATTCAGAATATATGCCTACATTACATTGATGAACTGGAGCTAGTTCTGTGTCACCCTATGTTATAACTATTACATGAGGAATCGCATCCGACATAATTATCCATCATCTATCCAATGCCTACGAGCTTTTCGCATATTGTTCTTTGCTCGGTTACTTTGCCGTTGTCACTGTTACAATTACTACAAAACTGCTACTCTTACTTTTGCCGCTGTTACCGTTACTTCCATACTACTTTGCCACTAAATACTTTGCTGCAGATACTAAGTTATCCAGGTGTGGTTGAACTGACAACTCAGCTGCTAATACTTGAGAATATTCTTTGGCTCCCCTTGTGTCGAATCAATAAATTTATGTTGAATACTCTACCCTCGAAAACGGTTGCGATCCCCTATACTTGGGGGTTATCAAGACTATTTTCTGGCGCTGTTGTCGGGGAGCATAACTCTATTCTTTGAGTCACTTAGGATTTATATCTGATGGTCACTATGAAGAACTTGAAAGACGAAAGAACTAAAATTTATCCCTCAACTACGATGGGAGGTAAGGAACTGCCGTCTAGCTCTGCACTTGATTCTCCTTCTGTTATGAGTAAACTTGCGGCACCTAAACCTGCTTATGCTATTAATTCTGATATGTCGCATGTTATTGATGATGTCACTTCTGCTATGCATGATACTTATGATGAAACTACTTCTATGCTTGATACTACTGTGTTATTAGGTGAATTTCTTGATGAACAACTTGCTAGGGCTAGAGAGAATGAAATTACTGAAACTGATAATATTGATGATAGTGATGATGAAGGTTCTCCCCCGAAATATAAATTGCCTGTTGTTCCTGAGGGTTATGTTATGGATGAAGAAACTGCTAGAGATTTTCTTGCTTGCAATGATAGATCAGATCTTAAGAAATTATTAGCTAAGCTGAAACAAAAGTCTCTGAATGCTAGAATGAAACATGACCCCGCTTTTGCTACTTCACCTATCCTTGTTACTGATAAGGATTGTGATTTCTCTGTTGATCCTGAGATAATTACTTTGGTTGAATCTGATCCTTTTTATGGCAATGAATCTGAAACTGCAGTGGCACGTCTTACTAAGTTAAATGATATAGCCATCCTATTTACTAATGATGAGAAATCTCGCTACTACTATATCCTTAAAATATTTCCTTTCTTATTAAAGGGTGATGCTAAAACATGGTTTAATTCTCTTGATTCTGGTTGTGTGCGTAGTCCCCAGGATATGATTTACTATTTCTTTGCTAAATATTTCCCCGCTCATAAGAAACAAGCTGCCTTAAGGGAAATATATAAGAAGAGAGTCTCCCACAAGCTTGGGGGAGGCTTCTCCGATTACTTAATGCTTTGCCTGACCATCCTCTTAAGAAAAATGAAATACTTGATATCTTTTATAATGGACTAACCGATGCTTCCAAGGACCACCTGGATAGTTGTGCTGGTTGTGTTTTCAGGGAAAGGATAGTTGACCAAGCTGAATTGCTATTGAATAATATATTGACAAATGAAAATAATTGGACACTTCCTGAACCAACTCCTAAGCCAACTCCGAAAAAAAGAGGTGATCTATTTCTCAGTCCTGAAGTTATGCAAGAGGCAAAGAAATCTATGAAAGAGAAAGGTATTAAAGCTAAAGATGTTAAGATTTTACCTCCTGTCGAAGAAATACATGGCCTTAATATACCACCTATTAAATAAATACACGGTCTTGATAACCCGACACAGGTAGTGAAGGTAAACTCTCTTTATAGATATGATAAAGTTGAAATCCTGTCTAGTAAGTTTGCTAGCCGACGCTTGGATTAATTTGATGATTTTATGGATAAACAAGAAAATTTCAATGCTTATGTTAGTAGAAAATTGAAAAGTAATTCTTATATGATTGGACGCTTGAGTGATTATATGTCTAGAGTTAAGGGTGAACTTAAACTTACTAGTAAACATGCTTCTATGGTTACCACTCAAGTAGAACAAGTGCTTAAGGCTCAGAATGAATTGCTCAATAAATTAAATGATAAGAGAAATGATAATGTTGTTAAAGTTATGACTAGAGGTGGTAGAATGACTCATGAACCTTTGTATCCTGAGGGCCACCCTAACAGAATTGAGCAAGATTCTCAGGGAAATGATGTCGATGCACCTGGTCCTTCTAAAAAGAAGAAAAAGAAAGATGATAGGACTTTGCATGCTTCTAATGAACATGTTGTAGACACACCTAAAAATCCTAATGATATTTATATCTTTGATGCTGAAACACAATCTGGTGATGAACATGAACCTTGTGATAATACTAATAATGATGTTCATGTAGAGGCTCAACCTAGCAATAACAACGATATAGAAATTGAACCTGCTGTTGATCTTGATAACCCACAATCAAAGAATCAATGTTATGATAAGAAAGACTTCATTGCTAGGAAGCATGGTAGAGAAAGAGAACCATGGGTTCAGAAACCCATGCCATTTCCTCCTAAACCATCCAAGAAAAATGATGATGGGGATTTCGAGCGCTTTGCTGAAATGATTAGACCTATCTTTTTGCGTATGCGTTTGACCGATATGCTTAAAACGAACACTTATGCTAAGTACATGAAAGATATTATTACAAATAAAAGAAAGATACCAGAAGTTGAAATTTCCACCATGCTTGCTAACTATACTTTTAAGGATGGAATACCTAAGAAACTTGGAGATCCAGGAGTACCAACTATACCATGCTCCATTAAAAGAAACTATGTTAAAACTGGTTTATGTGATCTTGGAGCTGGTGTTAGTGTTATTCCTCTTTCTTTATATCATAGACTTGAATTAAAAAATTTGACACCTACTGAAATATCTTTCCAAATGGCCAATAAATCAACTGCTATACCTATCGGTATTTGTGAGGACGTGCCTGTTGTTGTTGCAAACGTCACTATCTTAACAGACTTTGTAATTCTTGATATTCTAGAGGACGACAATATGTCGATTATCCTTGGTAGACCTTTTTGGAATACTGCAGGTGCTGTTATTGATTGCAACAAAGGCAATGTTACTTTTCATGTTAATGGTAATGAGCATACGGTACAGTTTCCAAGGAAACAACCTCAAGTTCACAGTATAAATTCTATTGGAAAAATTCCATCAATTATTATTGGAGGTTTTGAATTTCCTCTTCCTACTGTAAAGAAGAAGTATGATATTCTTATTGTTGGGGATGTTCATATCCCCGTTGAGGTAACCTAGTGTTATTTTGAAATTTCTCCGATTTCATGTGATTCAGAATGAGTTTCTTAATAAGACTTGATCAACCTTGTTAGTGGATTCCTTTTGATGAGCATGAGATAGATGAAGTTAGAAGGCAGAATTCTCTGTTCCCTACTTTTACTTCCTGTTATTTAGAATAAATAAAGTAAAAATAGTATATTATGTCTGTTTTCTGAATTATCCTTGCAATAAAAAAAATATCCCAAAAATAAAAGTTCTCCAAATGCCTTGCAAATTAAATATGTTTTTTCTGGAATATCTGAGAATATCTGACATTGAGAACACACTAGAGGGAGCCAACACCTGGCCACGAGGGTCCAGGGCGCGCCCCCCCATGGGGCGCGCCCCCTACCTCGTGGGCCCCTGGTGGCCCTCCTCCACTTATTCCCGCACCCATGCTCTTCTTCTTCCTCCCAAAAAAATCACTATCCAACTCAAGCATGAGTTCCAGCTCAACTTGCTGCCATTTTCGATCTCCTTGCTCAAAGCTCCATTCACAAAACTGCTTTGGGAGATTGTTCTTTGGTATGTGACTCCTCCAATGATCCAATTAGTTTTTGTTCTAGTGCTTTATTTATTGCAAATTCTTGCTGCTAAGGTGACCCTATTCTTGAGCTTGCATGTCAAATTTAGTTGGTCCCAAGTAGTTCTAATGCATGATATAGTCCCTAGGCACTTGTGGGAGTAGTTGCTATCAACTTTATTGAGTTTCGGCTATCCTTATTTTGAGT
The DNA here is from genome assembly GCF_002162155.2 of Triticum dicoccoides. NCBI lineage: Eukaryota > Viridiplantae > Streptophyta > Magnoliopsida > Poales > Poaceae > Triticum > Triticum dicoccoides. The sequence goes on from NC_041385.1 coordinate 653,600,622, forward strand.
TACTAAAAGTTTCAGAATTTTTTAGAAAATAATGAGGAGATTTTTGAGGGGCTCTTCTAGCCAAAGCTCAAAGGATAAACAAAGCAAGGAGAATAAAAAGCCCAAGTATAATCTCCCTCGCTTCACGGAAGTTCGGCCGTGTGAATGGCCTTGTGATGATTTCTTGAGAGCAGCCGGTATTCATGATGATTTTTATTCTCTGGCTGACAATGCGGGCCTCACCGACTTCCTCCACAACCCACTCGATCAGTATCTCCTACTCAGTAATACTTTAGTGCAAATTTTTTACTTTCATCCTAAGAAATCACCTCCTTCGTAGAGTTTCATCTATATGATGAGGCTAGGGAGATGTCACTATATGAATTTTGTGCGGTTTGCAAGATACCCTTGGGGGCAGATTAGAGGAACCACTTCGTAAAGATGTGGATGGATTTATACTATTACTGTAGGGGAAATGAGGAAGGTTTCTGATGCAAGAATTACTAGTATACACTTTCCTGTTCTACGTTACTTTGCAATATTTGCTAGTAGATGCTTAATTGGTCACGGAAACTGTGGAAACCTTAGTGTTCCTGATATTATTATTTTGTTCCATGCTTTCTTTCGTGATAACTCTGTTAGTATGGGCGCTATTATTTCTAAACAATTCAGTCTGAACTGTACCAAGGGCCCCATCTTTGGAGGTATCTATGATTCACGCCTTGCTAAACACCTTAGGATGCCTATTAGGCATTATGAGAAAGAGGAAAAGCTGCTGCCCCCTACTTATTTAGATTATAAGAGTATGGTAGCACATGAGTTTATTGTTAAAAATGATGAGAAGACGCTTAATTATAATTTGAGATTTAATAAAACTCAAAGTGAAACTATTATCTTGCCTGCACCCTCTTTGTTTGATTTATCTTCAGACACTTCTCTCATTTTGCCGGAAGCCGTTTACGCGTACCGGGGCCATACATTAGCTCCAGAGCCTGAGCCAGAACTACCACTTGACCCTTATCGATAGTCCTTTTATCAGTGGGATCCGGAAGAGATTGCCAGCCAGTGGTACCCAGATGATACTCCTCAGTACACCGGAGAGAGTAGCTCTAATCCATGGGAATAGACCAACTTAGGCCAAAAGCCTAAGCTTGGGGGAGTACGCATTTCTCACCGACATTACATTCATGTTCACACACAATGGTCGGTGCTCATACTTTTTCATTGTACCATCCATGCTAGTTTATTTTATTTTCTTGCTTTCTTCTTGTGTGTTTGATAAACTTTAAGAAAAACCAAAAAAATTAGCTAGTTTACTTTCCATGCTTGCAGTAGTAGTAACTAAAAGAAAACCCAAAAAGATTTCTCATTCTTCTTTTACTTGTTGGGAGCTCTCCCGTGTAAATAGTTTTATTTTCTTTTCCTTCCTTTGGGGGTCGAGAGGAGAAGACCTTAATGAAAATGCTGAGTGGCTCTTATATGCATTCTCGTTGATTTAACCAAGAGCCCATATTACCTTGTCTTCTCCCTTGAATTGAATGCTTGCAGATTCCAGCTTAGTCCAATGCACGTGCACTATTATTATTATCCACACCATTCGGTCGTGCAAGTGAAAGGCAATAATGACGATATATGATGGACTGATTGAGATGAGAGAAGCTGGTATGAACTTGACCTATCTTGTTTTTGTAAATATGATTAGTTCATTGTTCCTGATTCAGCCTATTATGAATAAACATGTTTGAAATGACAATTAGAGATTATAGTTGCTTATGCCATGCTTAATTAGCTAGGAGTTTATAATGGTTTACCTTGCGTGCCAACATGCTATTAAAATGGTTGTGATGTGGTATGATAGGGTGGTATTCTCCTTTGAATGATTTGAGTGACTTGACTTGGCACATGTTCACGCATGTAGTTGAAACAAAATCAACATAGCCTTCACGATATTCATGGTGGATTATATCCTACTCATCCTTGCACTCAGTATTGATTAATTTTAATGCACGTTCATGACTGTTGTCGCTCTCTCAGTTGGTCACTTCCCAGTCTCTTTCTAGCCTCACCTGTACTAAGCAGGAATAATGCTTATGCATCCAAACTCCATAAACCCCAAAGTTATTCCATATGAGTCCACCATACCTTACTATATGCGGTATCTACCTGCCGTTCCAAGTAAATTTATGTGTGCCAACTCTAAACCTTCAAATGAAATTCCGTTTTGTATGCTCGAACAGCTCATGTATCAACTAGGGCTGTCTGTATCTTCCATGTTAGGCGGGTTATTCTCAAGAGGAGTGGACTCCTCTCCTCACTCACGAGAAAATGGATGGTCACCGAGATGCCCAGTCCCATGCTCAAATCAAATCAAAATAATTGCAAACAAAACTCCCCCAGGATAGTTGTTAGTTGGAGGCACCCATTGTTTCAGGCAAGCCATGGATCGATGCTTGTTGGTGGAGGGGGAGTATAAACTTTACCATTCTATTTGGGAACCGCCTATAATGTGTGTAGCATGGAAGATATCAAGATCTCTCAGTTGTTATGTTGACAGTGAAAGTATACCGCTCAAAATGTTATTTATCTCTATTTCAAAATCGAGCTCTGGCACCTCTACAATTTCCTGCTTCCCTCTGCGAAGGGCCTATCTATTTACTTTTATGTTGAGTCATCACCCTCTTATTAAAAACCACCCGTTGGAGAGCACCACTGTCATTTGCATGCATTCCTATTAGTTTATATTGGGTATGACTATGACTGGATCTCTTTTACCATGAATTACAATGTTTAGTCAGTCCTTGATCTTTAAAGGTGCTCTACATTTATGTTTTGCGGTCTCAGAAAGGGCTAGCGAGATACCATCTTGTTATACCATATTATGATTGGTTTGAGAAAGTGTTGTCATCCGAGTTTTATTATTATTGCTCGCTAGTTGATTGTGCCATCGATATGAGTAAACATGAGACCTAAGTGTTATTGTGAATATGGTTAGTTCATAATCTTTGCTGAAAACTTGAATGCTGGCTTTACATATTTACAACAACAAGAGCAAACAGAGTTTGTAAAAGTTTTTCTTTATCACTTTCAGTTTATCAACTAAATTGCTTGAGGACAAGCAAGTGTTTAAGCATGGGGGAGTTGATACGTCTCCGTCGTATCTACTTTTCCAAACACTTTTGCCCGTGTTTTGGACCCTAACTTGCATGATTTGAATGGAACTAACCCGGACTGATGCTGTTATCAGCAGAACTGCCATGGTGTTATTTTTGTGTAGAAATAAAAGTTCTCGGAATGAACTGAAACTCCACGGAATTTATTTTTGGAATTAATAAAAATACTAGCGAAAGAATCAAGGGCAGGGGGCCCACACCCTATCCACGAGGGTGGAGGGCACCCCCAGGGCGCGCCCACCTGCCTTGTGGGCCCCCTGGTGCTCCACCGACTTCAACTCCAACTCCATATATTCACGTTCGGGGAGAAAAAAAATAGGAGAAAAGGATTCATCGCGTTTTACGATATGGAGCCGTCGCCAAGCCCTAAACTCTCTTGGGAGGGCTGATCTGGAGTCCGTTCGGGGCTCCGGAGAGGGGAATCCGTCGCCGTCGTCATCATCAACCATCCTCCATCACCAATTTCATGATGCTCACCGCCGCGCGTGAGTAATTCCATCGTAGGCTTGCTGGATGGTGATGGGTTGGATGAGATTTACCATGTAATTGAGTTAGTTTTGTTAGGGTTTGATCCCTAGTATCCACTGTGTTCTGAGATTGATGTTGCTATGACTTTGCTATGCTTAATGCTTGTCACTAGGGCCCGAGTGCCATGATTTCAGATCTGAACCTATTATGTTTTCATGAATATATGTGAGTTCTTGATCCTATCTTGCAAGTCTATAGTCACCTATTATGTGTTATGATCCGACAACCCCGAAGTGACAATAATCGGATACTTCTCGGTGATGACCGTAGTTTGAGGAGTTCATGTATTCACTATGTGTTAATGCTTTGGTCCGGTACTCTATTAAAAGGAGGCCTTAATATCCCTTAGTTTCCATTAGGACCCCACTGCCACGAGAGGGTAGGACAAAAGATGTCATGCAAGTTCTTTTCCATAAGCAGTATGACTATATTTGGAATATATGCCTACATTACATTGATGAACTGGAGCTAGTTCTGTGTCATCCTATGTTATAACTATTACATGAGGAATCGCATCCGACATAATTATCCATCACCTATCCAATGCCTACGAGCTTTTCACATATTGTTCTTTGCTCAGTTACCTTGCCGTTGCCACTGTTACAATTACTACAAAACTGCTACTGTTACTTTTGCAGCTGTTACCGTTACTTCCATACTACTTTGCTACTAAATACTTTGCTGCAGATACTAAGTTATCCAGGTGTGGTTGAATTGACAACTCAGATGCTAATACTTGAGAATATTCTTTGGCTCCCCTTGTGTCGAATCAATAAATTTGGGTTGAATACTCTACCCTCGAAAACTATTGCGATCCCCTATACTTGTGGGTTATCAGTCCGCCACTATCGGAGCTCTGCCGCCACCGTTCTTCCCCGACGACTCCAACTGGGCCGCTGCATCAACCTGACTAGACCAGAGATTTGCGACACACACCCGCTACCCGTTAGCATCATCAGGTATTCATGTTTTCTCACTTCCAATCTGCATTAGGTCACCGTAGTTCGTCGGTGTTCATCCAAGTTCATTGTAGTTCATCCACTTGTTGCTTAGTTTAATCCAAAAACGACACTGAAGCTGTCCGTTAGTAATGTTTGGCATTTGTCTCAAATTGCAGAGGTCGACATCGAAGCTTTGGTCATTTCCTGGCATGCTTGGAATAACTAATGGTAGATGGGTGAGGGCTAGATCTGCGCAGAGTGTCACGACGGTGCGTTGTCGCCTAGGTTATATGCAGCAAGCCATTAGCTGGTGGTAGGAAATTGATGAGGGAAGAGGCGTGGATTTTACAATCCACCCATGTGGAGCGTGGGGAGCATTCGCTGGAGCGCGGGAAGACTAAATGGAGCACACACACAACCTGAATACAGTATGCGGTGCCACGTGTTATTTATCACACACATGTTAACATAAGGAAACGTATGTGTAACTTACTAATCATCGCACATGAGTACTCACAGACGCATCGTGTGCGATACTCCTAGCCACCACAAGCAACTAGTTCGCATTTTCAAAGTTTTTTGTACAAACATAATCACACACGAACTAACTATAGTAACCGTCCGTGCTATAATTTCTCATCGCAAACAGCTGATCTGAGTGGGTTGTTTGTTGCGTATCACACACATCATGTTTACATGAATCGTTTGTGTTCTTTTGGATCATCGCGAACAGTTCATCTATGTGAACTGGATGCCGCATATCACACACATCTTGTTAAGTTGAACTGTTTCTGTTCTCTTCCCTAATCGAAAACAGTTCGCCCGAGAGAACTGTATGTCGTTTATCACACACAGCTTGATGTGGCTGACCGTTTCTGTTGCATTCCCTAATAGCAAACAGTTCATTAGAGCAAATTATATGTCGGTTGCCCGTTTCTGTTGTTCTGTCTAATCGCAAACAGTTCGTATGGATCAACCATATGCCCTGCGTCGCACACGTAACTAAAATCTGAACCATGTTTGATGTCTCCGCCGTCGCAAATGTTTTGCATCTTTTTTGATGGTTTTGTACATCCCCGTTTGCGGTTAATGCATCGCACACAGTTTTGCCAAAGGGTCTCTGATCGTAGTGTCGCGTTAGCAGCATCCTGCAGTAGTGTCACGGTCAAAGTTGTGGTCAAATCTGGATTAAAAATGCATTTAAATGATTTCTGGAAAATCCTGAGGGGGCGATGTCAAAGGCGTAAAATAGGTTTATGCTTTCACTTGAAAACGATTTGAAGGGGGAGTGAGAGGCAAACGAGTGGGGTTGGCCAGCCAGTTTTAAAGAGAGAAAGAGGGGCAGGGGACCACAGGCTCACCGGTGATGGAACGACTGTGAGGAGGCCACATAGGACCTGGGAGACGCCAGGGATGGATCGACTTCTCCACGACGGAGCTACCCATACCCGTAGCTCATCGAGAGTTGGTCGGACGACGTCACGCCCTTCGTCTTTGATGGCAGCATGCTACAGGCGCTGGCGAACTCGACAATTCTGGCTAGTGCTCGGGCACCAGAGGGGTTGGGCATGGTCGCAAGAGCTCCAAGAGGTGGATGAGGCTCCTGGCCAGGGAGGAGGAAGAAGAGCGCCAGGGCTCACCGGAGAGTGCTAGGGATCGATTGAGAGGTGGTGAAGACAAGTGGTGAGGAGAGAACAGGTGGGGGAGGGCTTAAATAGCCAGGGAGGAGGGTGCCGCGCAGGATGCCGTCGTGGACGCGTGGGCACTCAGGCAAGCTCGAGCAGTTGAGGCGACGGATGAGCGGCAAGGTAGGTCTACGCGAGCAGATGATAGAGTAAAGAGACATGGAAGAAGAAGATGAGGCGAGAACAGAGCCGTTCGGTGCACTGTGCACCCGTGGCCATCGGTTTGACGCAGTTCGGCTACCAACTAGCAGGGGAGGGGGTCCAGAGGGCAAGGAGGAAGGAGGAGGAGTGTGGGCGGCACCGGCAGATGCGCAGACACCACTGGAACGTGGCGGCCCGATGGTACGTGACGCACAGAGCATGGCCGCAACGCACAGAGCGCGCGCACAAGCATGGAACAATGCGGTCACCGCATGGAATGGAGAGAAGAGAGCACGCGGGCCTAGCAAATGTTGTCTAGTGCATTGTCCTTGCTCCCTGGGTACCTCCTGAGGTAATGGATCAACAGAAGGAGCTCTGGATAGATAGGAGGCATCCAAAGAAGTTTGCTATAGAAAATTTGGTCACATCTCTGTGATAGAATGAGAAGGTAGATGAGGTGAACAAGATGTCAATTATGCTTAGGGAAGGAAGGACTACAATCCTGTGAAGTTTGGAAAGGATTGGACCATCATTTAAGATAGTTTCTTTGCAACTGCAAACTTGGCCCAGAAAAGAGAATTGGATGATGCACTCACATGGAGTGATGAATTAAGTTGAAACTTGGCATGTTATGATGATCTAGACATATGAAGATTCTGTAAAAATTTCGTACCATTTGGACTTGCCAAAATAGTACTTCCTTCATAGCGGTCTTCTCTGTCCGGAAACTTGAGATAATTTTGGAGAGAAAATGGCTAAATGGAATAAGCCCAATTTTGGTGGAGGGAAGTTATATGGGTAGAATCATGATCGAGTAAATTTTCAGAATCAATGAAGCAATATAAAATGTACTTGCTTCACAAACTGGAAATAGTGCAAGAAACAAAGATTTGAAGGTGTGCTCACCTAGGTAGTTGGATGGATCTGAAATTTGGTGGATATTAATGATTTTAGCGTATGAAGAACCTTGAAAGTTTTCAACTCATTTGTATATTCCTAGCTAGTACTTCCGTCACAAAGCTTCTCTAATGAAAAAAACTTCAGAAATTTGCCGAGGAGGGTTTAGTAGCCAAATAGAGCTGAATTTTTTCAAGTGGCAAAGATATTGATAGGAAAGAGTGCCCAAAAAGTTTGGGAGCAACCAAGAAAGGATAGGTGGTACTTCCTTTACAAAGTGCCACTTTGGACAGAATTGAAGAATGAATATTGCTGAATTATTTTTCGGCTAGGCAAGGAAAATTTTGGACATATTTGGGGAATATATAATCCAAAGAGTTTATGAGAATTATTTGGGAATTTATGGCAAGGCAGAAATATAAGTTGCTTCACAACCTAGAGAAAACGCGGTTACTCCTTTAATAGAAAAAGAGTATTCCCGAAAAAAATAATTTGGGTTTGAGCTAGAATGAAATTACCTGATCTTGGGAATGATTGGGGAGTGATGAACCCCTTGGGAGCAGAAGAAATGAAGATCTCCCAGGTTTCAAGTCCATAGAACTGCTCCAAAAACAAAATCAGAGCAGAAACCAAATAAATCAAAAGGAAAAAGAAAGGGCCAAAAATCAGGGTGTTACAACTCTACCCCCCTTACGAAAAAAATATCATCCTCGAGATTTGTTTGCTCTGGAAACAAGTATGGATATGACTTAAGGAAACCGTTTCCAACTCGGGTATCCTTTTCCTTTGTATATTATTCCTTCTGAATTTCATATGATCGAATTACCTTGCTCAGGGGTGGTTTGCTTCTCCTTTCTCAAAATTGTGATGAGTCTTTCCTCACATAACAAATCCTTATGTGACGTTGATTCTTTCATATCGTCGGTAGTATCCTGAGAATAAATTTCCTGTGAGCACCAAACCTTTTACTTTCCTCCATCGGGTTGCATGCCTTGTGGGTTGAAACAATGCTGACAATCATAGACATTCCTCTGACGGGATCTGACGGCTCATAGGTGGGACTAATCCTACTGTTATTTATAATGTTTTTATGCAGAATAATGCTTCAGGGACTAATTATAATGCCTTTTCTCTCTTAATATGCAAGGTTTACACAAAGAGGGAGAATGCCAGTAGCTAGAATTCTGGACCTGAAAAAGCTATGTCAGAGATACATATTCTGCACATCTACAAATAAGTTGACAATTTACGGAGAATTATTTTGTAATAAATAAAAAATACTGGAGCAAATAACTACCGGAGGGGGCGGGGGGTCATCGGGTGACCACAAGACACCAGGGCGCGCCAAGCCCCCCAGGCGTGCCCTGGTAGGGTTGTGACTAGCCTAGCTCACCTCCGGTGCCCATCTTCTGGTACTTAAGGTCTTTTGACCTATAAAAAAATAAGGAGAGGACTTTCGGACGGAGCGCTGCCGTCTCGTGGCGGAACTTGGGAAGGAGCACTTTTGCTCTCCGGTGGAGCTATTTCGTCGGGGGAACTTCCCTCCTGGAGGGGGAAATCGAAGCCATCGTCATCACCAACAACCCTCTCATCTTTGGGAGGCCAATATTCATCAACATCTTCAACAACACCATCTCCTCTTAAACCCTAGTTCATCTCTTGTGTTCAATCTTTGTACCGGAACCTTAGATTGGTACCTCTAGGTGACTAGTAGTGTTTATTACATCTTGTAGTTGATTACTATATGGTTTATTTGGTGGAAGATTACATGTTCAGATCCATTATGCTATTTAATACCCCTAGATCTTGAGCATGAATATAATTTGTGAGTAGTTACTTTTTTCTTGAGGGCACGAGAGAAGTCATGTTGCAAGTAATCATGTGAATTTGATATGTGTTCGATATTTTGATGATATGGATGTTGTGATTCCCTTAGTGGTGTCATGTGAACGTCAACTACATGGCACTCCACCATCTTTGGGCCTAAGGGAATCCATTGTGGAGCAGTTATTAGATGATGGGTTGCTAGAGTGACAGAAGTTTAAACCCTAGTTTAAGCGCTAGCTCGTAAGGGACTGATTTGGATCCATATGTTCAATGCTATGGTTAGATTTTATATTAATACTTTTCTCGTAATTGTGGATGCTTGCGAGGGGGTTAATCATAAGTGGGGGTTCGTTCAAGTAATAACAGCACCCAAGCACCGGTCCACCCACATATCAAATCTATAATACCTAAATAGCTCATCCCCACTATCGTATTTCTCTTGACATGTAGCCTATCCACCTCACATGTGGCACATCACCATTATCATCTTTAATTTTTTCCAAAGCATTGCTTTTTCTGATGATTATTTTTTACCACTTCATTTATTTATTTATTCTGAGAAACACCACTTCATTTCCTACCCACACGCCGCTATGTTTTTTGCCAAAGGCCCACTAGGCCTGACCGCACCGCTTCTGCACTTCAGTTTCCTTCCCGATTGATTTCCCCATCAAAGCGCGAATCCCTCCGCTTCCTTCTCCACTTCTGTTTCTTCCCCACAGGATAAATCTTTCTCCAATCCTCGCATGTGCGGCGGCTGGATAGTAATCTCCACGTGAGGGCGCTCCTCCGGATATGAGCACCAGTCCACTCCTCCCGCTATGACTCCCCTTTGATGCCTCTTAGGGCAATGGGACGTGGACCAAGCCATGGTTCCATTGCCGCCCATCCAGAATGTTGACTAGCGCAGCCGAATCATTCTATGCACACGCCATCGCTCTTCTCCGGGCTCTCCTGGTACTGGGGGCCTGAAGTGGACGAGTAGTTCGGGTTCCAGCTGGAGGAGTTATCGACATCATGGTCCGCAAGCCCAACCCAAAGAAATGCCTAAGCATCTCTTCTCCTTGCATGTTGAAATTTATTGTCACTTGTCACTATGGAAAACAATCCTTTAAGGGGCTTGTTCGAGGTATCTTCACATCGACCGAAAGCACAATTAATTTCCCCTCAACCTACTGCACCTACTGAAAATATTGGTTATGAAATTCCTTTGGGTATGATAGAAGAACTGCTAGCTAATCCTTATGCAGTAGACGGAACTGAACATCCAGATATGCATCTGATACATGTGGATGAAATTTGTGGATTATTTAGGCTTGCAAGTTTACGCGGAGATGAAGTTAAGAATAAGGTTTTCCCTTTATCTTTAAAGGTAAAATCATTGTAATGGTTTAGGCTATGCGATGATATTGGATCTTGGAAATGGAATTGATTGAAATTTGAATTTCACCAAAAAAATTATCCTATGCATCTAGTCATCATGATCATAATTATATATATAATTTTTGGCCTCGTGAAGGAGAAAGTATCACCCTATCTTGGGGAAGGCTTAAGTCAATGTTATATTCATGCCCTAACCACGAGCTCTCTAGAGAAATTATCATTCCGAATTTTTATGCTCGACTTTCTCGTGATGATCAATCCATGCTCGTGACTTCTTGTACTGGTTCTTTTATGAAGAAGACTATTGAATTCAGGGGGATCTTTTAGAAATAATTAAATGTAACTCTGAAGATTGGGAACTCGAGAAGGTAAAGAGTCAGGTATTAAGCTTGAGTTTGATTGTGTTAAATCTTTTATGAATACTGATGCTTTTCACAAGTTTAGCACTAAATATGGACTTGACTCTAAGATAGTAGCGTCTTTCTGTGAATCATTTGCTACTCATGTTGATCTCCCTAAGGAGAAGTGGTTTAAATATCATCCCCTATTTAGGAAGAATCTAAAGAACCAGATATAGAAAAAGATGAAACTATCATTTACAATGTTGATCCAGTTGTGCCTACTGCTTATATTAAAAAACCACCTTTACCTATTAGGATAAAGGACATGCTAAGGTATCAACTGTGGTTCGCAAAAGTAATATTAAAGCACCTAAAACTCCTGAGAAAATTAAAGTAGAACCCAGTGTTGTTATGGTTAAATATCTCTTGGTAGAAAATATTGATGGGCATGTTATTTCCTTTTGCGATGAAGCTACTAGAATTTCCAAACCTGATGAAAAAGATAAACATAGACCTGTTGTTGACATGCATGTTGTCTCAGTTAAAATAGGAGATCATTGCTATCATGGCTTATGTGATTTAGGTGCTAGTGTGAGTGCTATTCCTTTTACCTTATACCAAGAAATTACGAATGACATAGCACCCATTGAAATAGAAGACATAGGTGTTACTATTAAACTTGCTAATAGAGACACCATCACACCACTTGGGATTGTTAAAGATGTTGAGGTCTTGTGTGGGAAAATCAAATACCCTACTGATTTTATAGTCCTTGGTTCCCCACAAGATGACTTTTGTCCCATTATTTTTGGTAGAACTTTATTGAACACTATCAATGCTAAGATAGATTGTGAAAAACAAACTACAGTGTTAGTTTTGGTGATGAATCTCATGAATTTAATTCTTCTAAGTTTCATAGACGACCCCGTAATAAAGAATTACCTAGTAAGGATGAAATAATTGGTCTTGCTTCTATTGCCATGCCTCCCACTGATCCACTATAATAATATTTGCTAGACCATGAAAATGACATGCACTTGCGTGAAAGAAATGAAATAGATAAAATATTCTTTGAAGAACAACCTCTTCTTAAACACAATTTCCTATTGAAACTCTAGGAGGTCCTCCTCCACCTAAGGGTGATCATGTGTTTGAATTAAAGCAATTGCCTAACACTTTGAAATATGCTTATCTTGATGAGAAAAAGATATATCCTATTATTATTATTGCAAACCTTTCAGAACATGAAGAAGAGAGATTGTTAAATTTTTTGAGGAATAACCATGCCGCTATTGGATATACTCTTGATGATCTTAAGGGCATTAGTCCCACTTTATGTCAGCACAAGATTAATATGGAACCTGATGCTAAACCCGTTGTTGATCACCAAAAACTATTGAATCCTAAGATGAAGGAAGTGGTAAGAACTGAAATATTTAAACTTCTGGAGGCAGGTATAATTTATCCAATAGCTGATAATTGATGGGTAAGTCATGTTCATTATGTCCCTAAGAAGGGAGGTATTACTGTTGTTTCTAATGATAAAAATGAACTTATCCCACAGAGAATTGTTACTGGCTATAGAATGGTAACTGATTTTAGAAAACTAAATAAAGCTACTAGAAAAGATCATTACCCTTTGAGTTTCATTGATCAAATGCTAGAAATATTATCTAAGCACACACACTTTTTTTCTTGATGGATATTCTGGTTTCTCTCAAATACCAGTTTCACAAGCTGATCGAGAGAAAACTACCTTTACTTGCCCTTTTGGAACTTATGCTTATAGACGTATGCCTTTTGGTTTATGCAATGTACCTGCTACCTTTCAAAGATGTGTGATTGCTATATTCTCTAATTTTTGTGAAAAGATTGTTGAGGTTTTCATGGATGATTTTTCCGTTTACGGAACTTCTTTTGCTGATTGCTTAACCAACCTTGATAGAGTTTTTTAGAGACGTGAACAAACTAATCTTGTGTTGAATTGGGAGAAGTGCCACTTTATGGTTAATGAAGGTATTGTCTTGGGGCATAAAATTTCTATACGAGGTATTGAGGTGGATAAAGCTAAAGTTGATGCCATTGAGAAAATGCCATGTCCTAAAGATATTAAAGGTATCCGTAGTTTCCTTGGTCATGTTGGTTTCTATAGGAGGTTTATTAAAGACTTCTCCAAAATTTCTAGGCCTCTTACTAATCTTTTACAAAAGGATGTTCCATTTGTTTTTTATGATGATTGTGTAGTATCCTTTGAAATACTTACGAAAGCCTTAACTTCTGCACCTATTGTTCAACCACCTGATTGGAACTTGCCTTTTGAAAATATGTGTGATGCTAGTGATTATGTTGTTGGTGTTATTCTAGGAAAAAGAGTTGATAAGAAATTAAATGTTATCCATGCTAGCAGTACTGTAGACAATGCCCAACGAAATTATGCTGCTACTGATAAAGAATTTTTAGCAGTTGTGTTTGCGTGTGACAAATTCAGATCTTATATAGTTGATTCTAAAGTAATTGTTCATACTGATCATGCTGCTATTAAATACCCGATGGAAAATAAAGGTGCTAAACCTAGACTCGTTAGGTGGGTTCTCTTGCTACAAGAATTTGATTTACATATCGTTGATAGGAAAGGAGGTGAGAACCCCGTAGCTGATAACTTGTCTAGGTTGGAAAATATTCTTGATGACCCACTACCTATTGATGATAGCTTTCCTGATGAACAACTAGCCATAATAAATGCTTCTCATGACGCTCCTTGGCATGTTGACTATGCTAATTACATTTTTTCTAAATATATACCACCTAGTTTCACATACCAACAAAAGAAAAAAAATCTTCTATGATTTAAGACATTACTTTTAGGATGACTCACATCTTTATAAAGAAGGAGTAGATGGTATTTTTAGTTGTTGTGTACCTGAGCATGAACAGGAACAAATCCTATGGAAATGTCACTCCAAAGCCTATGGAGGGCATCATGCGGGAGATTGAGCTGCGCACAAGGTATTACAATCTGGTTTTTACTGGACCACTCTTTCCAAGGATGCCCATAAGGTTGTCTTGTCTTGTGATGAATGTCAAAGAATTGGTAATATTGGTAAGCGTGAGGAAATGCCTATGAATTATTCACTTGTTGTTGAACCATTTGATGTCCAGGGTTTTGATTATATGTGACATTTTCCTTCTTCTAATGGGTATACACATATTTTGGTTGTTGTTGATTATGTTACTAAGTGGGTAGAAGCTATTCCAACTAGTAGTGCTGATCACCACACCTCCATTAAAATGCTTAAGGAAGTTATTTTTCCAAGGTTTGGAGTCCCTAGATATTTAATGACTGATGGTGCTTCACACTTTATTCATGCTGATTTCCATAACATGCTTGCTAAATATGGTGTTAACCATAGAGTTGCATCACCCTATCATCCTCAATCTAGTGGTCTAGTTGAACTTAGCAATAGTGAAATAAAACTAATATTACAAAAAACTGTCAATAGATCCCTAAAGAATTGGTCTAAGAAATTGGAAGACGCACTTTGGGCCTATAGAACAACTTATAAAAATCCTATGGGTATGTCTCCTTACAAAATGGTTTATGGAAAAGCTTGTCATTTGCCTCTAGAATTAGACCATAAAGCATATTGGGCAATTCAAGAACTCAACTATGACTTCAAACTTGCCGGTGAAAAGTGGTTATTTGATATTAGCTCATTAGATGAATGGAGAATGCAAGCTTATGAAAATGCCAAACTATTCAAAAAAAGTTAAAAGATGGCATGACAAAAGAATCCAAAAGCAGGAATTCAAAGTTGGAGAATATGTTCTTTTGTACAACTCTCGTTTTAGATTCTTTGCAGGAAAACTTCTTTCCAAATGGGAAGGACCTTATATTATCGAAGAGGTTTATCGCTCGGAGCTATCAAGATTAATAATGTCGAAGGTACTAATATGAAGGTGGTCAATGGACAAAGAATTGAACATTATATCTTAGGTACACCTATTCATGTTGAAACCAATATTATTCAAACCATGACACCGGAGGAACACATAAAAGAAACCTTCTAGAACACTCCAGAATCCTAAAAAAGAGGAGGTACATGATACAGTAAGTAATCAGACTCCAAAAAATCTGCAAAAATATTTTCTGTTAGTTCTGGAATATTAGAAAAATAAGGAAACATAAGATCAGGAAGGCAACCGAGGTGGCCAAGATACACCAGGGCGCGCGAGCCCTCCCTGGTGCACCCTGGTAGGTTGTGGGCCCCTTGGGTACCTTCCCGACTTCGTTTTCCTTCCATATGCTTGTTTCCTAAGATAAAAAATCTTTATATATACCCCCGGACAATTTGACCACTGCATTGTAGAAAAATCGTCTATTCTTGTTTCGCGTTGTTTCTCTGTTAGATATATCAAGCCAGGCATCATGTCTTCTTCCTCCCCAAACAACATAGAAGAAGATGCTTGGTTGATGAAGATTGAAGTGAAAATAGAGGGACCAAAAGAAGCCACCAAGGAGGACATGGGCAAGGAAGTTTCAGGAGATCAAGCTCAATAAGGAGGGCAGGGCATGCTAGAGGAAGAAGAGGAAGAAGAGGATATCCTTCAACCTTACTACAATCATCTCACCCCTACTGAAATTAAAGCCTTGAGGGCCTTCGAAGTGGTTCGTGTTCAGAATAAATTTCTCACCCGTGAATTTTTTTTGTTAGAAGAGCACATCATCGCCCTCCGGAGCATCATTCGTAGATTGGAGTACTTACTAAAGCTGAAGTATGATGCTACTACCTCATCATCATCACCTTCATCATCTTCCCCACCAAAGGAGATTTGAGTACATGGGTATGGGCACTCCCCTTGGCTTGTGCCAAGCTTGGGGGAGATGCCCCGGCATTGTATCACCATAACCTTTATTACCTTTACCTATTTTTAGTTCGATCCTTAGCTATTTCATGGTTTAGTTGAATAAAGGTTTAGTATGACCTATTTTTGAGTACTAGCTGTGTGATCTATCTATCTATGTAATCGAGTGAGAGCTACATAATAAAGTTTAGTTTGAGTTTTTGCTTCTTTACTTTTATGTTGCAATCAAAATAAAAAGAAATAACTAAGAAAAGATCATTTCCTAATCTTATGGTAAGTAATGAAATCACATAAGGAAAAGTATAAGTGGTAAAATTTGTTGAAAGTGAACAAACATAGCATTGGTTAATGATGCAACTCATGAAAGAATTAATAAGGGAAGAGAAGATTCACATGCAAATACACTATCTTGGACATCTTTTATGATTGTGAGCCCCCATTAATTATTATATGCCAAAATTGTTGATGTTGGACAAGAAAGATAACATAATGACTTATGGTTGTTTGTATTCACATAGAAGTTATATTGTCATAGATCGTTCAACATGTGGTGCTTGCCCAATATCTTTGCTAGCCAAAAATCCACACTAAGTAGAGATACTACTTGTGCATCCAAAAACCTTAAACCCAAACTCATGTCTTTAGAGTCCACCATAACTACCTATGGATTGAGTAAGATCCTTCAAGTAAGTTGTCATTGGTGCAATAAGGCAATAAAAATTGCTTCTAAATGTGTTTAATCATTTAGTGTAAGAGAAAATTGAGTGTTGTACGAACTTGTGATGGTAAAGCAATAAAAGTGACAGACTAGATAATGAAGGTTGCTACCATAAGGGGCAATATAACATGACGTTCTTTTGCATTAAGGGATTGTGCATACAAAACCAAAAAGCGCATGACAACCTCTGCTTCCCTCTGCGAAGGGCCTATCTTTTACTTTTATGCAAGAGTCAGAGTATTCTTCTCTATTACTTTTATTTTTCTCTTTGGCAAGCATCATGTGGCGAGGAAAGATCTAGGCACATATATCCAGTTGAATGTGAATGATCATGAGTTATTATTGTTGGCATCACCCTTGAGGTGAATGAGTTGGGAGGCGAAACTATAAGCCCCTATCTTTCTATGTGTCAGTTGAAAATTTTTGCTCATATGTATGCTATGAGTGTTAGCAACCATAGAAGATTAAATGATGGTTGATTATGTGGACTTGCCAAAAGGCTCCAATACGTGATCCTTCCTAAAAATATGATGAATTGCAGTTGCAAAGTTGACTGAGAACATAGTTTGTTGCTTTCCAAAAAAGTTTATGCTTTCTACTTCGATGTTGTGATGAATTGTTACTTGTTCATGAGAAGTTATATGATAAAAGTAATATGAAAAAAGAAGTTCTATGACAATTTTTTGCTGTTATAATAATCAGCTTGATGCTACTATGCATGTATTTTGTTTTTATCGACACCTCTCTCTCTCTCTCTAAACATGTGGACATGATTTTCGATATCGGTTTTCGCTGGAGGACAAGCGAGGTCTAAGCTTGGGGGAGTTGATACGTCCATTTTGCATCATGTTTTCATACTGTTATTTATAATGTTTTTATGCATAATAATGCTTTAGGGAGTAATTCTAATGTCTTTTCTCTCTTAATATGCAAGGTTTACACAAAGAGGGAGAACGCCGACAGCTGGAATTATGAACCAGAAAAA
The DNA here is from genome assembly GCF_002162155.2 of Triticum dicoccoides. Lineage (NCBI taxonomy): Eukaryota > Viridiplantae > Streptophyta > Magnoliopsida > Poales > Poaceae > Triticum > Triticum dicoccoides. Next base: position 653,618,080 of record NC_041385.1, read on the forward strand.
GCTATGTCAGAGATACCTATTCTGCATATCTGCAAATAAGTTGAAATTTTACGGAGAATTATTTTGGAATAAATAAAAAATACTGGAACAAATAACTACCAGAGGAGGGCCACCTAGTGACCACAAGACACGAGGGTGTGCCAGGCCCCCCATGCGCGCCCTGGTAGGTTGTGGCCAGCCCAGCCCACCTCTGGTGCCCATCTTCTGGTACTAAATGTCTTTTATCCTATAAAAAATAAGGAGAGGACTTTCGGGATGGAGCGCCGCCGTCTCAAGGCGAAACTTGGGCAGGAGCACTTTTTCCCTCCGGTGGAGCGATTCCGCCGAGGGAACTTCCCTCTCAGAGGGGAAATCGAAGCCATCATCATCACCAACAGCCCTCTCATATTTGGAAGGCCAATCTTCATCAACAGCATCATCTCATCTCAAACCCTAGTTCATCTCTTGTGTTCACTCTTTGTACCGGAACCTCATATTGGTACTTGTGGCCGGGTAACTAGTAGTGTTCATTACATATTGTAGTCGATAACTATATGGTTTAGTTGGTGGAATATTATATGTTCAGATCCACTATGCTATTTAGTACCCCCTTTGATCTTGAGCATGAATATCATTCGTGAGTAGTTACTTTTGTTCTTGAGGGCACGGGAGAAGTCATGTTGCAAGTAATCATGTGAATTTGATATGTGTTCGATATTTTGATGATATGAATGTTGTGATTCCCTTAGTGGTGTCATATTGAACGTCGACTACATGGCACTTCACCATCTTTGGGCCTAAGGGAATGCATTGTGGAGTAGTTATTAGATGATGGGTTGCTAGAGTGACAGAAGCTTAAACCCTATTTTATGCGCTACTTCGTAAGGGACTGATTTGGATCCATATGTTCAATGCTATGGTTAGATTTTATCTTAATACTTTTCTCATAGTTGCGGATGCTTGTGAGGGGGTTAATCATAAGTGGGAGGTTTGTTCAAGTAAGAACAACACCCAAGCACTCGTCCACCCACATATCAAATTATCAAAGTAGCGAATGCGAATCAAACCAACATGATGAAAGTGACTAGATGAAATTACCGTGTACGCTCAAGAAGGCTTTGCTTATTATAAGAGACCGTTTTGGCCTGTCCTTTGCCACAAAAGGATTGGGCTACCTTGCTGCACTTTATTTACCGTTACCATTACTTGCTCATTACGGATTATTCTGCTACCAAACTATGTGTTACCTACAATTTCAGTGCTTGCAGAAATTACCTTGCTGAAAACCGCTTGTCATTTCCTTCTGCTCCTCATTGGGTTCGGCACTCTTACTTATCGAAAGGACTACGATTGATCCCATATACTTGTGGGTCATCAGCCTCTGAGTGTATGTCCATGTTGATCCATATAGAATCATGTCCTGCATCTGGCTTGGATATACGAACCCTAATGGTCGTGCAAGAATCTTCATTCCTTTGTTGCCATTTTTACTCCTTGATTGTGATTACTTTCTTCGTCAGACTCCCTTGCTTAAATAGCTTGGTCACAGATGTCTTTGATCCTTCTTGCAACCATAGATGTTCTTGGGTCATTCCTCATGCATATACAACGGGCTTGTAATTGTACAAAGCTCGTTATTGTAGCCACTCATGCAATATGGTGACAAGAGTTCATGATATCGCCTTGTCAGATGCGGGAATACTGACTTTGGTAACCATGGTCAAGACTGTTGATTCTGCGTTGTATGCTTCACAATTTGTCTATCCTTGCATCACATGAGATGTATCTCTGCTTATCTTCCTTAGTCATGACTCATGAGGTTGTTGGATCCTTACCTTCCTTAGGTAGATCCGCTTGATCATAGTTGAATCCTCGTGTGAGTGACCTACCTGATTTCTGATGCATGTTCACCATATATAAAGAAGTATATGTAGCCGAAGACTTGATTCTTGCAGATGACATGTGTCTTGACGGATCTGTGCTTCTGACAAAAGGTTGTGAATATACTTCCAACTTACTATGCAATATCCTGTAGCAATACTGAATACAACGTGTAGTTCCATACTAAAGAAAACTAGGTATTTATGTCAGAAGCTATTCGAGTAGCTTGCTGAAGAAGGTTGGATACCTTACTATTGAAGATTTTACCGTGGTGGTGTGCTAGAGAAGGCTGGGTTCCGTACTTGAGAAGCTTCTCCTCTGGTTGCATATGGAGGAAGATTAATTTCTTATGTCAGAAGCTTTTACCAAGGTATCTTGTTGTGGAAGACTGGGTATCTTGGACCGAAATCTGTCCACATATCATACTGAGGAAAATTGAGGAGTCTTGTACCTAAGCTTCTCCCGGTAGCATGCGGAGGAAGATTGAGTTTGTCATATCCAAAGCTTCATACTGTGATATGCAGACTAAATGCCATATACACACCCATAATGTTTTGCAGCGAGTCCCTTGCATGTGAAGAAATGTTTGACTGTCTTCCTTGCTGAATACTGAACTCATAGCACATTCTATCTTTCTTCCGAAGTATAACAGATTTCAAGTTTCCTTCATAGCTGAATCAGACTGTATATGAATCATTCCTTTGACTGGAAACATATCATTTGCCTTGGAGCTGACTTGTCTTCCTGCGGGTTGGATCATTACTGCTATGAAGATTGCAGACTTGATGCCGATAATTGATCCAGAATACCATTTGTATGCCGGGCAGATATTCCCAATGCAATGCAGTTAACTGAGAATGCCATACTGTTTAGCTGAGCTTCCAAATATTTTAAATCCGTGCTTCTTCGAGACCAGTGTCAGTTGATGAGCAACTTTCATAAGGGGAAATAAGGTAACACCGAGGGCCCAAAGAAAAAAGAAGCAAAATAAAGAACTCAACTAAACAAAAGCACACGAAAAGGCATTCAAATTACGCACGAGAAATGCCACATAATACTGCTATCCACAACAATATGCAAGTCTACTTAAGCACACAAATCTCGCGGAAACTCTGGTACTACAATCTAACATGTTATGACGGCGTGCATGAGGACGAATCAAAGTGTGGAGGGGATTGTTGTAAACAAAGGCTACCCCAAATGCTGGCTTAGCAAGGTAACAACCTTGACTAGCTTGGAGGTGGCGACGTACTTGGTAACCATGTATCAGGACACGAATGTCACGGCCACATCACCGTCAAGTGGACGGAAGGGATTCGTACTCATCCAAGGAAGGATAGCGGTGGAAAGCTGAGTCTGTTGGCATTGCCCTTTCCTAATAACTAACATCATTAAGGGTTGCCAACACGACAAGATGAAAGGTACGATCCGGGATAGAAGCATGTCTACCACCGAAACAATAGGCGGGGATGAAGAAATTAAACTGGTGCAATACCTGGGCACCATCCTGCAAACGGTGTCCGAACACTTGGCATCACTCCGCTGGGATAGAGATGACGCCAAACACAGAAGGACAGATAAAAAGGAAACTTGATGGATGTAGAGGCTGAGGTGTAGTGGATCTGAAATGATACCACCTACACTCACAATATAAACCATTAGCAAGAAAATAATAAGTCTATATGCATGCTATGCAATAAACAAATACAGCAACCAAATGTAGAAAACAAGCCAGACTCTATACTACCCGTTTCTACCGCTCGCGCTGACTAGGGCATCCTACAGCTAGACCTGCTCTGATACCCAGTCCTATGGCACCCCAGAGCAGAGGAACTGGAACACCCCGTATTCCATCCCAGAGATCAAGTCTTCTGGAATACGACACTGCCTGGCATAGAACAAATCAACTCTTATTACAAAGGATAAGGGTACAAATGTCTGATGTTACAAAGATCACATCAGCATGGCGACACTACGCCTGCTAAGGTAGCTCTATTCTAGCAGCAGAACAACTCGTAGCAGCGGAATACTTCTAGCAGCGGAATACTTCTAGCAGCGGAACTACGACGACGGTGATGAACTCCACTCTGCAGGGACTTTGGCTGGGACACGGTGTAGCTAGTACGCTCGGTATCCTCAACAAGCAATCAATAACGACATCACCTGTAAACTGGCATGACATGCCAGGTGAGTACTTTGAATGTACTCGCAAGCTCACAACAACCAAAAACATCAAGGCAAGAAAATAACTTAGCATTAACATGTTAAGTTATTAACAACTATTATGATGTGGAAACAATTACTAAGCATGATATGGCAAGGCTAGAATTAATCCTAAATCAATATCCTGAGTCACATGAACCCTCTCACTCTTGGCTATCTGGCCAAGCAACATATCATATCGATCACCTCATGATCAAAACAACCTCGTGATCACTGCGTGATCACACCACAAGCTGAATGATCATCCTCAAGATCATCCAACATCATCATCGGCATCCTGCCAAACCATTACTGCTCACATATAAAAATAAGTCATCTAATAAGTCAGTCTGTCATCGTGAGTGTTGATAGAATGGTGTGACCTAGTATGAACTGTGTCCATGACTGAGGACGCGGCTATCAATAGTTTATACACTCTGCAAAGGTTTGTACACTGTACCCACACCATAGAACCCATGGCCTCGTGTCCCATTCGGGTGGACCAACGGTGTTTCAAAAAAACCAATCTATTGCATGACACTCTCCCGGCCACACCAACAAACTCCCCTTTGGGCTATGTCATGGGTGGCCCCATATGCCACTCTAGACATCTTCCACCTTTGTGGCTAGCCACCGTTGTGGAAAAACCAAAACGGTCCCAAACGGGAACAACCCGGGTACAACACAACTTGGGCACACAAGGTTATTGCCGCCTACTGGGCCAGGGTAGCGCGAGCATATAACCTTACCTAGTTGGAGGCACTGGCGGGAGGCATGACAATAGACCAAATAAGGGCCTCCCCATAAAGGCAAATGTGGCTGCACTGGTGAGCTGATTCGGTGGCACCTGACGAACGAAATGACGGAATTTATCCCCAAGATATATCTATGAAAGAACTGATACGCCAACATCATATATCAACCTGAAATCCAAGTAATAGCAATATCCACCGAATAATATAGCTATAGCATCATTATAACTCCATAGGTAAAACATTAAAGGTAGTCATGTTGAATCTAAAGCTAATGGTACTACTGATCCAATGGCTCTATCAAGATTGTTAACTAAAGATCAATATGATAGCATCAAATCCAAATAATACTCCAATGCATAATATCCGAACATGATCACGATGAAAATTATAACCATTATTCCTAATAATCCAATAGTGACATGGCATCCACAATCTGCAAAGCATTAGTCCTAGAAATCCAAGCATCATCGTGGAAATAGCAAGATCAATATTATCCCAAAATAATGCCATGAATAAATCATTTCTAAATAATGCAATATTAAGCGAATTAATTAAATAAATCCATGCCATTTCATTGCCATCATGCAAATGCAGGGTGTGGCTTGCCTTGCTCCAAGGAAGTGTTGGAATGATCCTAGTCTTCACAACACACATTAAAACACTCTGGAAAACATTTTGGCAACCAACTATAAACACCACACAAAACATTTTCTACTGTCCAGAAATTCTAGATAAAAAACCGGAACTTTACCAGAAAATAAAGGGGTTCACAAGAAAAATAATGCAAAAAGAATCGTTCAATTGTACTTGTAGTTTAGGAGGTATTCATTGTCAAAGTTGTGGTCAAATCTAGATTAAAATGCATTTAAATGATTTCGGGAAAATCCAGGGGGTGACGTCGAAGGCGTAAATTGGGTCTACACTTTCATTTGAAAACGATTTGGAGGGGGGTGAGAGGCTGACGAGTGGGGTCGTCGTGTCAAATTTAAAGAGAGAAAGAGGGGGCAGAGGACCGCGGGCTCACCAGCGATGGAACAGCGGCGAGGAGGCCATGACGGAGCTGGGAGACGCCGGGGATGGATCAACATCTCCACGACGAAGCTACCCGCACCTGTACCCGTAGCTCGTCGGGTGGTGGTCGGACGATGCTGCGCCCTGTGTCTCCGGCGGCAGCATGCTACGGGTGCCGGCGAACTCGATGATTCCGGTGAGTGCTTGGGCACCAGAGGGGTTGGGCACGGTTGCAGGAGCTCTAGGAGGTGGACAGTGGTGGCCACTTGGGCGGAGGGGCACCGGAGAGGGCTGGCCGAGGTGAAGGTCGAACGGTAGGGCTCCTGGCTGAAGAGGAGGAAGAAGAGCGCCAGGGCTCACTTGATAGTGCTAGGGATCAATTGACAGGTGGTGAAGATGAGTGGTGAGAAGAGGAGAGGCAGGGGAGGGCATAAATAGTCGGGGAGGAGGATGTCGCGCAGATGTCGCCGCGGATGTGTGGGCACTCAGGCGAGCTCGAGCGGTTGAGGCGACGGGTGAGCGGCAGGGTAGGTCCACCAGAGCAGTGGATGGAGCCAAGAGATGAGGAAGAACAAGACGAGGTGAGAACAGAGCGGTCAGCGCACTATGCACCTGTGGCCGTTGGTTTGGCGTGGTCCGACGACCAACTAGCCAGGGGAGGGGGTCCAGAGGGCAAGGTGGAAGCGGGAGGAGGGTGGACGGCACCAGCACACACACGAACTCCATTGGAATGCGGTAGCCCGACGCTACCTGACATGCAGAGCGCGGCCACAGTGCGTAGAGCGCGTGAACATGCATGGAAACAACGCGATCACCGTGTGGCATGGCGAGAAGAGAGCACGATGGCCTGGTGTTGTCTAGTGCATTCTCCTTTCTCCCTAGGTACCTCCTGAGGTGATGGACCAACATAAGGAGCTCTGGATAGATAGGAGGCATCCAGAGAAGTTTTCTGTAGCAAATTTGGTCACATCTCTGTGACAAAATGAGAAGGGTGATGATGTGAACAAGATGTCAATGATGCTTAGGGTAGGAAGGACTACAGTCCTATGAAGTTTGGAGAGGATTGACCACCATTTAACATAGTTGTTTTGCAACTGCAAATTTGGCTCAGAAAAGAGAATTGGATGATGCACTCACATGGAGTGTTGAATTTAGCTAAAACTTGGCATGTCATGATAATCTGGACATATGAAGATGCTGTAAAAATTTCATACCATTTGGACTTGCCAAAATAGTACTTCCTTCATAGTGGTCTCTTTGTCCAGAAACTTGAGATAATTTTGGAGAGAAAATGGCTAAATGAAATAAGCTCAAATTTGGTGGAGAGAAGTTATATGGGTAGAAGCATGATCTAGTAAAGTTGCAGAATCAATGAAGCAATGTAAAATGTATGTACTTCACAAACTGAAAATATTGCCAGAAACAATGATTTGAAGGTGTTCTTACCTAGATAGGTGGATGGAGCTGGAATTTGGTGGAGAGTAATGATTTGAGATATGAAGGACCTTGCAAAATTTCTACTCATTTGGATATGCCTACCTAGTACTTCCCTCACATATGACAGAAACTTTGGAAATTTGCTGAGGAAGATTCACTAGCCAAATAGAGCTGAATTTTGTCAAGTGGCAAATATATGGATAGGAAAGAGTGCCCAAAAAGTTTGGGAGCAATCAAGAAAGGATAGGTGGTACTTCCTTTACAAAGTGCCACTTTGAACAGAATTGAAGAATTAATATTGCTGAATTATTTTTTGGCTAGGAAAGGAAAAGTTTGGACATATTTGGGGAATATATAATCCAAAGAATTTATGAGAATTATTTGGGAATTCACAACCTATAGCAAAAAGGGTTATTCCTTTAATAGAAAAAGGAATATTCCCAGAAAAATAATTTGGGTTTGAGCTAGAATGGAAATGACATGATCTTGGGAATAATTGGAGAATGATGAATCCCTTGGGAGCAGAACAAATGAAGATCTCCCAGGTTTCAAGTCCATAGAACTGATCCAAAAAGAAAATCAGAGCAGAAACCAAATAAATCAAAAGGAAAAATAAAGGGCCAAAAATTGGGGTGTTACATCAAATCCCAGAGGTTTTGACCACCCTGTTGCGATAAAATCCTTTGTTCTTGTTTGGAACTATTTCTTTGGCAGATTTAGAGCAATATATCTTCGCAAGAATCAGACGGGGAGAGTTGTGTCTCCCACCACATGGTGGATCCAAGAGCATACGATGAAGTTGATCCCTATGGGTGGTCGACAGATGAAGAAATAGAAGTCGGCCTGAAAAGAGTGGACTCCATGGAGGAGGATTAAGAAGTCACTTCTCTGCCCCAACCTGGTGACATGCATGTGGAATTCAAGAAATCAAGCCTGCCGAATTTGGTCAAACCTCCCAATACCAAATTTATCTCTTACAATAACTTGAAAAAGAGTGTTGCTTCTTCATCTGCAGTCAGGATGCACCCATGGGTGGACGATGCTTTAACTGTCACAGGAAATCTCTACAAGGAAATTATGGATCTTAGGGAGCAAACTAATAAGCTCGAAGAAGAAAATCGCATTCTTAGAGGCATCATTGCCAAGAATATTGCACCACCACCTCTGAAGAAGGAGACTTGAGTACACGGCTATGGGAACTCCCCTTGTCTCGTGCCAAACTTGGGGGAGGTGCCCCGGTATCGTATCACCATCACATCTTTATCATTGTCGTTTCTCCTAGTTCAATCCTGTTGGTTAAATCATGATCTAGTAGAATAAAAGTTTTAGTATGATCTAATCGTTAAGTTTTTGCTTCGTGATCTATGTAATCAAGTATGAGATTAATATAATAAAGATTAGTTTTGAGTTGAGTGCTTTGCTTTCTTATATTGATCTTAGAGGAAAAGAAGAAGAAGAATAAAGAAAATAGGAGATTATATAATAATCTCATGGAGAGTGATGACTTCACATATAAGAAGTACTCCCTCCGTCCCGAAGTTCATGTCGTGGGCGCAGTATAATGTACATTTTGCATAAAACACCTCACAATTTTAAAACAGTAGCAAGTACATCCTTCATCCTTTTGCTTCCTCCCTCCGCCGCCCGCGTGTCGCCAGGGGCCAGGGGCCAGTGCCGCGGGATTCCGCCGTCGTGCTGGAGATTCCTGCACTTGCGGCCCACCTGCAAACACGCACCGCCGCCCACCCACCACCAACTGCCCGCCAATTCCGCCACCCAACGCCGCGACCACCAAGTGAGCTGGTCCTTGATCTGCCGCGACCACCAGCGTGATAACGCCACCCACCTGCGTGACCACCCATTGCAGCGCCGCCCACCTCGAGCTTCACCTTCGCCAACCTCTGCGGTTCGGCCGTGATACTTCCTGGTGCCCCATCTTTGCTGCTGGGAGACTCTGATCACCGGCCCCGTCTCTGCTGCTGGGAGACTCCGATCTTTGGCCCCCGTCTCTACTGCTGAGAGACTCTGATCACCGGCCCAGTCTCTCCTTCCCCTCCGGCTCCTTCCTCGTCAGTTGTGCTGCTGAGGTAGTCTTTCCCCGCTGGCTCCTTCCTCGCCGCTGATGCCTACTACTGCTACTGCCCCCCGATGCCTAATGTTGTTGCTGCTTCGACCAAGCGAACTCTGCTGCTGCTTCGAATTGTCCTACTTCAACAAAAATTCAGTGGAATTGCCTAGCCTCTGCTGCTGCTGCTAGGTAGGTAGTCCTGCAAAATTGGTAATGTTAGTTTGAAACATTCAATCATGAAGAATTAGTTAATTTTGGAAATATTCAATCATATTAATTATGGAAACATTAGATCAGGAAATGAGATTTTGTTCATTTTGGAAATATTCAATCATGTTAATTATGGAAACATTAGATCAGGAAATGGATTTTGTTAGTTTTGGAAACAATTCAACCATGTTAACTTCAGAAACATTCAATCAGACAAGATTTTGGCAACTGGAATTATTACAACATGGATTATGGACTCTCTCACATGATCATCATCTATATTCAGGTTCTAAAAATATTCAATCAGACAGTTTTGAGCCACTAACTGAAAATGTAGGTTGTAAAAATGTATAGTTTCTGAATATGTTCAGGTTTGGACTTGTGGTTGTACTTTGCAATTTAAATATGTTCAGGTTGTAAAAATGGGACAGTAGTATAACATCAAGCAAAACTCTTGCAAATTTTCAGTTTCGACAATATCAAAGCATATAGTAGTTTTGACAGTAATTTTGATAATTCAAGCAAATTAATTGAACCTATCTATGCTTGACATGGAAAGATCTGCTTGGGGGAGACCCATGCTCATGGAAACATTTCTGCAAGCATCTTCAAGTTAGTAGGAACCTCTCCTACTGTCATGATTTAAAAAAACAATGAGGCATTGCAAAATTTAGTTAGCATATTGAAGTTCAGTTAACAACTTCAGTTCAGTTAACTAGTTTAGTTAGTTTACAAACTAATGATTTGAACCTTGCACAATATGCATAATTCAGTAGATGCATGATCTGTTGATAATCTGCTGATAAAGTAAATGCAAATTATGACTGCTATTCTATAGATGCATAATTCAGTAAATGCAAATTGGTAGAACCAGTTGAATTAATGTTAGAAAGTCTTGAGATGATGAACTTGTTGTCAATTGACATGATGAACTTGCTGTTAAGAAAAGCATTGATGTGATGTTACAAAAATTGTAGTATGAAAAGCAACCAAGAACAAATTAGTCCAATAACAGTCCTTTTTTGTGTATATATTCTTGCTATGGTACCATGGTATACTCATCTTTTTTTGTTGATAGCAAGAGTATGGATTTGAACATGATGCCTCAAGAGGAAGAGGATGAAGGTATTAATTTGAATTGGATCCCTGGAGAGGAAGAACCTCAAGAGGTAGAGAATGGAGCTATGGATTTGAACTTGATGCCTCAAGAGGAGGAAGATGAAGCTATGAATTGGATGCCTCAAGAAGATGAAGAGGAAGAGGATGAAGGTCAAGAGGAAGAGGATGAAGTTATGAATTGGATACTTCAAGAAGATGAACAAGCTCAAGGAGATGAAGAAGATCAAGAAGATGTAGCGGGTAAACAAAAAAGAAGAGAATTGCCAGATAATGAGAGGCATGGTGGTTACTTCGCCTTGCTAGTAATCGAGCTCAGAGATGGATCTGTTCAACTAGATGACAAGCTGCTAGTCTCAACCAATGTGAACATACATGTACGATCTGTTGAAAGAATCTGGGTAGACGCCAAAAAGCAAATTGCTGAGGGCCAATAAGTAGATGTCTCAAACAAGAAGAAAAGAAGAGCTGGCCGAAAGAGAAAAGAGTTGGATCTTGCAAGGACCTCAACAATCCCACTGAATATAAGAAGGATAATTCAATCTTTGGCATGGTGTCTGGGTGTGGCCCAATCGACCCTACATAAGAGGTTCCAGTTGAATGAGCTCAACCGCATCACAAGCACTATGAAGCCTCACCTCAAGCTAGAGAACATGATTGTGAGATTGAAATTTTGCATGTCCATGCTCGATGACAATTGGATCTCAACTTCCCAGGCTATGTTCAAGCCAATGACCAATATTGTGCACATAGATGAAAAGTGGTTTGACATGACAAGAGTGAAGAATAGTTACTATGTACTTCCAAGAGAACCTGAACCCAAGCGCACCGTGTCAAACACTAACAGCATTGGGAATGTAATGTTCCCAACTGTTGTGGCCAGGCCTTGATATAACAATGAGGGGGGGCTAACATTCGACAGAAAGATCGACATTTGGGCATTCATCCAAGAGGCTGAAGCGGTACGAACAAGTCAGAACAGAGCAAAGGGAACAAAAATGCTGAAATCATTGAAAGTAACGAGGCCTGCGTGCAAAGATTATCTCATCAATAAGGTTATCCCATCAATTCAAGATAAGTGGCTTGACGATGATGAGGGAGTAACAATATTCATCCAACGGGATAACGCAAAGCCTCATGTCCTTTAGAATGATGTAGCCTTTTGAGAAGTTGTGGGTCAAACTGATCTAGACATCCGATTGCTACAACAACCACCAAATAGCCATGAGTTCAATTGTTTAGTCCTCTACTTCCATAACTCTCTCCTGTCTCTAACCGACTGCAGGTCACCTACAAACATCCAAGAACTGGTACAAGGAGTGGAAGAGGAATTCAAGAACTATGATTCCCACAAGTTGTAAAAAGCTTTATCACATTGCAAGCGGTTATGTTTGAAGTTATGAAAGACAAATGAGGAAATCAACATAAGATACCACACTTGCACAAGGATCATATTCAAAATGCTGGCAGGGAAATAATCAGTGTATATTGTGACAGTCGGGTAGTTGTCGATACCAGGGCCATTATAGAAGAAATGGAAATTGCAATAGGAAAAGAAAAGGGAAGGGAAGAAGTAGCTATAGAAGGGAAAATAAAGAAAGGTAAAGGGAAGGGAAGAAGTGGCAATAGTAGGGAAAAGAAAGAAAAGTAAAGGGAAGGGAAGTGTATGTCTTATGAATGTCATGTGTATGTCACATGTATTGGATTTTTGTAATTATTTGAATATGATGGATTTTTTTGGAATTATTTAAATTTATCTAAATTATTTGTATTTATTTGGTTTATTTCAATTTATTTGGATTTATTTGAATTATTTAAATTTATTTGAATTAGTTGGAATTATTTGAATTTGTTTGAATTTATGGGCAAATAGTCCAATATGGTAAGTAGGGCAAATAGTCTAATATGCTAAAATGTTTAGTGAACAAAATTCTATAAACAATATTCATTATTTCTGTATAAGATTCTTTGCAAAATGTTCAGTGAACAAAATTTTCTGAAAAATGTTTAGAGAATGTTCAGTAAACAAATGAATTCAATGAACAAAATTCCGTGAACAAACATGGAGTTATTTTCTGGAGCATTCACTACTAGATTATGATAAGATCTACTTTATAAATATTCTGAATCCAAGATGTTACTCATTCATGAGCAGGGAATATTTGATTATTTGCTTGGTGCTGGTCTTGTCAAATGCATCGGAGTTTGTATCTCTGGACTAGTACTAACAATCATCAGGATGCAAACTTAACTGATTTAACTCTCCACTTGATGTTTTCAGTTTCTAATGGACTAGGACTGGAATTGAGAAGATGAATGATAGCAGGGCAGGAATGGAGAAGATGAATGAATTGAGTGGGAGCTTCATGGAATTTTTAAATGCAAACAAGCACTAAAACTGAGTTGGATATTGACATAGTACAACTGAGTTGATCCAGACTCAAATATGAGTTTTTAAATGCAAAATATGGATGAACATCGGTGATTACCACTACACTACACCCAATTGTATATGTAAACCTAAATAAAGTGGGGGACGACATGTATATTGACATAGTACATTACATACTCAAATCTGTACCATCCTTAGCTTGAAGAAAAAGATCGATAGATGCTTCAGAACAAAACAAAGTTAAGGAACAAAAGCAATTAGGACGCACAGGAGGATATTTTGCAGCTATGACTTGCATTTTCTTCTTCCATTTAAACTGAGTTCAAACATAGGATTCCAACATGACATCCCAATCCATGACAGAAGGGATTGCTGCATCACCGACGACCGATCGATTGAAAGATAACATGTTGTTTCTTCCTCGCATAACCAGCTCTAATTAACCCCAGACAGAGAGACACTCGAGCTAGCAATCAAAAACACCACAGGACTCAATGATACGACACATGACTCAGACTGACACAGGAACACGACAACGCCTACATTCAGTAACATTCCGTACAAATTTGTTGAAATATATCGACGTCCAAGATCCGTAGCAATAAAACCAACGCTAAATATAGATAGTCAATTGGTTTAGCCACCACAGAGATAAAATATAACTCAAAACTTGAGGAATCCTTTTTAATGACATGCTTTCATGTATTGCGTCTTGATTGCATGCATGTGACATAAAGAGAGAAATGGTGAATATGGTTATACTACAGTAAAATGAAAATGTCATGCCACTTCCATGATTCTTTTCAGTAACCAATAATATCCATGTGCAAAAGGCAAATACAGTATATATGTTGATGATAAATCAACTTATCTATGGCCTAGCTCCCACCATCGCTCCAATGTGCCCTCCAATGTGCTCTAATTAACCCCGGACAGAGAGACACTCAAGGTTGTGACCAAAAACACCACAGGACTCAACGAGACGATACACGACTCGGACTGACACAGGAACATGATGAAACCTACATTCAGTAACATTCGGTACAAGTTAAGTACTGAAAGATAACAAATTACATTCAGTGAATCACAGTGGAGTACATATGCAGAAATTGGCAGCGGTAGTGGCAGAAATTGATAGCGGCGAAGTAAGGGGAAGATGGGGCAGAGGAACAACCTTAGGGGAGACGAGACATCGGACTCTGGGGCTGGGTCGAGGAAGGGGAGCTCGAGTTACTGTGCCACCACCACCCCGGCGCAACGACCACAGATGAGGTCGTCACCACCTCACCCCATCGCGATGACCACGGATGAGGTCGTCGCCATGCAGTCCATCGAGCAACAGAATGCCCTCCTCGCAAGAGTAGAAGCACTTCTCGGCATCAGCAGTCCACTGCGTCCATCATCTGTGGACCCGCGGCCTGCTCGCCATCGTCCGTGAGAACCTCGGCTTCTTGGACGGCCACATCGGCAACCAGTCTCTGTGCATCGCCACCACACGGTGCCGCACCACCGAAATAAATCACATTTTCTCCTTCCTCGATGCAAACCGCGGTGAGAAAGTTGGCATTTGTGAGCGTCGACGGTGGCCAGGGTTTGTTGGGGGTTGTGAATTGGCGGGCAAATGGACTAGAAGGAGGTAGGGGAAGGAGGGGTGGCGACAAAGGTCGGCAGGGTAGGGACTGGCCGAAGTTGACCGGGATCTGGCCGTGAACCGTGGTGGCCGACAAGGGAAAGGGAAAAGAGATATGTCGTCGCGACTGAACACTAGAGAGAGGGGTCGCGGGTTGTGTCGGGAAACACTGGTGGTTTTTTTTATAAAATTGCCGTCGCGACATGATTCTGGGACGGGGGGATTATAAGGCATGAAATTTGTTGAAGGTTGACAAACATAGTTTTGGTCATTGCTGCAATTAATGAGAAGTAATAAAGAAATAGATGTTTCATATATAAATACACTATCTTGGACATCTTTTATGATTGTGAGCACTCATTAAAATATTATATGTTAATAAGTTGATGTTGGACAAGGAAGACAACTTAATGGGTTATGTTTACTTATATTCGAATAGAAGTTATATTGTCATGGATTCTCCAGCATGTGGATCTTGCTTTCCATCCCTTGCTAGCCAAAATTGCACACCAAGTAGAGATACTACTTTTGCATCCAGAATCTTTAAACCCAGTTTTGCCATAAGAGTCCACTATACCTACCTATGTATTGAGTAAGATCCTTCAAGTAAGTTGTTATCGGTGCAAACAATACAAATTGTTCTCTAAACATGTATGATCTTTTAGCGTGATTAAAATAAGCTTTGCACGAGCTCGTGATGGGGTAGAAATAAAAGTGACAGACTGCATAATAAAGGTCACTATCACAAGTGCCAATACAAAGTGACATTTCTTTGCATTAAGAGTTTGTGCATCTAAATAAAAAGCGCGTGACAACCTCTGCTTCCCTGTGCCAAGGGCCTATCTTTTATTTTAAATACCTACCTTTATGCAAGAGTCATGGTGATCTTCACCACTCCTTTTATTTTTTTCTCCTTTTGGCAAGCATCATGTGTTGGGGAAAGATCTAGGCACACATATCCAGTCGGATGTAGGTGACCATAAGTTATTATTGTTGAGATTACCCTTGAGGTAAATGGTTGGGAGGCGAAATTATAAGCCCCTGTCTCTCTATGTGTCTGAATGAAGCTTTGATCTCATAAGTATCGCATGAGTGTTAGCCATTGTGAAAGACTATATGATGCTTGAGTATGTGAACTTGCTAAACAAAATTTCTTACATAGACTCTTTCTGACATTATGACAAATTGCGATTGCATCAATGACTAAAATCATAGTTTGTTACTTTTCAATGAAGTATATGGTTCATACTTTACCTTGTGAATGAACTATCACTTTAGCATGAGAAGTTATATGACAATTTATTGTTGTTTTAATGAGGATCATGATGCCCTCATGTACGTATTTTATTTTATCGACATCTCTATCTCTAAACATGTGGTCATGATTATCTATTTCGATTTTCGCTTAAGGACAAGCGAGGTCTAAGCATGGGGGAGTTGATACGTCCATTTTGCATCATGTTTTTATGTTGATATTTATTACATTGTGGACTATTATTACACTTTATGATGCAATTCTTATGGCTTTTCTCTTTTTTTGCAAGATTCACATGAAGAGGGAGAACACGGTAGCTGGATTTCTGGACCAGAAAGGAGAAAATCTGATATCCCTATTCTGCACAACTCCAAATGTCCTGAAACTTTACAGAGAATTATTTTGAAATATATAAACAATATTTGGCACAGAAATACCAGGAGGGGACCCACCAGGTAGCCACAAGACTGGGAGCGCTCTCTACCCCCAGGGCGCGCCCCAGAGCTTGTGGCCCCCCTAGACAGCTTCTAGTGCCCATCTTCTGTTGTATGAAGTGTTTTGACCTAGAAAAAATCAGAGGCAGGCTTTCAGGATGAAGCGCCACCGTCTCGAGGCGGAACCTTGGCAGAAGAAATCTAGGCCTCCGGCGGAGCGATTCTGTCGAGGAAACTTCCCTCTAGGAGGGGGAAATCGAAGCCATCGTCATCACTAATGATCCTCTCGTCGTGGGAGGACTAATCTTCACCAACAACATCTCATCTCAAACCCTAGTTCATCTCTTGTATACAATCTTTGTCTCAAAACCTCATATTGGTACCCGAGGGTTGCTAGTAGTGTTGATTACTCCTTGTAGTTGATGCTAGTTGGTTTATTTGGTGGAAGATCATATGTTTAGATCCTTGATGATATTAAATACCCCTCTGATTATGAACATGAACATGCTATGTGAGTAGTTACTTTTGTTCCTGAGGACATGGGAGAAGTTTTGTTATAAGTAATCATGTGAATTTGGTATTCGTTCGATATTTTGATGAGATGTATGTTGTCTTTCCTCTACTGGTGTTATGTGAACGTCGACTACGTGACACTTCACCATGCTTTGGACCTAGGGGAAGGCATTGGGAAGTAACAAGTAGATGATGGGTTGCTAGAGTGACAGAAGCTTAAACCCTAGTTTATGCATTGATTCGTAAGGGACTCATTTGGATCCCCATGTTTAATGCTATGGTTAGATTTATCTTAATTCTTCTTTCGTAGTTGCAGATGCTTGCGAGAGGGGTTAATCATATGGGAGGCTTGTCCAAGTAAGGACAACGCCCAAGCACTAGTCCACCCACATATTGAATTATCCAAGTAGCGAACGTGAATCATATGAGCATGATGAAAACTAACTTGATGATAATTCCCATGTGTCCTCGGGAGCACTTTGCTTTATATACGAGTTCGTCCAGGCTTTTCCTTTGCTATAAAAAGGATTGGGCCACCTTGCTACATGTTTTTTATACTTGTTACTCGTTAGGAATTATCTTGCTACCACACTATTTGTTACCGATAATTTTAGTGCTTCCGAAGAATACCTTGCTGAAAACCGCTTGTCATTTCCTTCTGCTCCTCGTTGGGTTCGACACTCTTACTTATCGAAAGGACTATGATAGATCCCATATACTTGTGGTCATCGGTAACATAAGGACTCAGATTGAGACTATCATAAGCAAACTTATTTAAACCAATCTCAATCTCTATAGTAGACTCAAAAGCATATTCTTGCTTAGCTGGTAACTTATTGTAAACCTTCTTTATTTTATCATTTAGCCCATGTACCTTGGCTGCAATTTGATCAATAAAGACATTATATGCTTCATTATTGGATACCTCAGGTAGTGGATACTTCATTGATATCATGTTTACGAAGTGTGCAATAGTATAATTATATTCTGGAACAGGGCTTGTATCAAGCTCTTCTATCTTCTCTTCATTGCTTCTTACCCTCTTGACATCTTCAACTGGGTTAGGTTCTGGTTTACCTGCAAACCTGACTATAGGATCAATGTTTGGCTCTCTGCAATTTTAGCCACTTGTGCTTCCATATTCTTGTATCTTCCATCAAGCATTTGGACATCATTTGTTAGTCCAACAATCTTACTGGTCAATTGACCAAGTAATTTATAATGATTCTTCAAAATATGTTTTGAAGTTTTCATTCTACTTAGTCTGACTAGCAATAAAAAAATTAGAGTATTTCTGTTGCTACTGCTTGCTCCATTAAAATTATTGGATGCTCCACCATTATTAGGATAAGGAAGTCTAGGAGCGTACCCTTTTTTTCAGTTGGGATTATAACTATTATGAGCAATAAAATTCACATAACTAACTTCTTCATTAGTGATGGCATTTACATTTACCTCTTCTTTACCTTTCATGACGGAGATGAGTTCATCAAGCTTCGCTGTCAACTCCGCATTGTTTTCTTCTATTGCATTCACCCTCTTGGTGGTAGTTCTTTCAATTATGAACACCCATAATTTTTTTGGGACTTTTTTTACTTTTCAAAAATTATTTTCGCGCGCAGGAGCATGTGCACCTCGGAGCCGAATTGGATTTCCGAATCAACAAAACAACTATTTGTTGTTTCCACATACAAGATAATAAAATAAAATAAATCATCTATGGTCACTTAACTTGACTCCTATCTCACTTAATTTGGTCATGCATGTAGTGAAATGCCATTGGGATCATTAAGTAGTTTCTTGACATCGTCTATGGGCTTTCCCATGATTGTTCCTCCTTCAACTGTATCAAGCATAGTTTTCGACATATGATTTGAACCATTATAATACATATGAAGGATTAACCATTCCTCCATTCCATGGTTACGAAAGTTTCTTATGACTCCCTTCACTCCATCCCGTGCAAGCACTAGTGGCTCATGTTCTTCCTGCTTGCAACCTGTAACCTGATAACAAAGTTGCATAATTTTTGCAGGTGCATGAAACTTAGATAAGAATTTGTTGCAATAATTATACCAAGAAGTTACATTGCCTCTAGGTAAAGCTAGAAACCATTCTTTTGCTTTTTCTCTCAAAGAGGAAGGAAATAGGCGCGACTTAAAATCGTTTGGGTCATAATCTCTACTGCATAGTGAAATTATGCAAGTGCATACCGGGATCTTCAAAAGCAGACCTCCAATGTGGTCCTGTTGAACCATGGAAACTAAGTTCGGTTTGACCTCATACTTAGAGGCTGCAACCTCAGGTTGTGCTATGGGTTCATGCATAAATTTATTTTTGGGAGTAGCAAAACTTCCAAGATTACAAGCCATGATAATCTTTTTGGGTTTTTCAACTAACAATACTTGCAACAAAAAATAAAAATAGAAGAAAAACTGGAACTAAACTTTAACAAAAACTCTAAACACAAAGACTAGGAACACTCAACTCCTCCCCGGTAACGGTGCCAGAAAAATGGCTTGATACTTCCTTTTAGTGATGCGGTAACGGAACAGAAAGTACCCCACACCTATTTCCCCAGAAGTGACCCTGGGTTATCGAACCCGCGAGAGGAAGGTCCCATTGAAGATAGGGTCTCTAGCAAGCTTTTGTTAAACAAACAATTCCATCTTTTGATTGGATCAAATCAAGCAACCTGTAATAAAACACATAATAAAAATGAGGTACGGGTATGAGGTCTTAATGCTTACAACCATGCATTTGTGACCTGTTATGATCTTAATTTGTGTGTTGTAAGTCAACAATCGAGATGTGCTTGTTACGAACCATAGTGGGGGATGTGTCTAAATAAGATCTTGACCGACATGAGTCCTGCATCAAGAATCAGTCATCCAATCGAAGGCCCGATCTGTTGCGCGAGGCTGCCTCGATAATTAAGATTATAATAATCGGACATGAGCTTTGGGTGTTTGATGACCCACAAGTATAGGGGTTCAATCTAGTCCTTTCGATAAGTAAGAGTGAGGAACCCAACGAGGAGCAGAAGGAAATGACAAGTGGTTTTCACCAAGGTAATTTCTGTAAGCACTGAAATTGTGGGTAAAAAATAGTTTGATAGCCAGATAATTTGTAACAAGCAAGTAATGGTAACAGTAACAAAAGTGTACCAAGGTAGTTGATGACCTGCAAGTATACGAGATAGTTGTAGCCTCTTTCGATAAGTAAGAGTGTCGAACCCAACGAGGAGCTAAAGGTAGAACACATATTCTCTCAAGTCCTATATGCCACTGATACGACTCTACGCACGCTTAGTGTTCGCTTTACCTAGAACAAGTATGAAACTAGAAGTACTTTGTAGGTGTGATAGGATAGGTTTGCAAGATAATAAAGAACACGTAAATATAAACTAAGGTCTGTTTAGATAAAGAAGCAATAAATTAAATATAGCGAGTGTGGAAAAGTGGTGGTAGGAGTTGTGGAATTGTCCCTAAGCAATTGACTATGTTACTAGACCGGTAATCACTATTGCAATTCTATTTGAGGGAGAGGCATAAGCTAACATACTTTCTCTTCTTGGATCATATGCACTTATGATTGGAACTCTAGCAAGCATCCGCAACTACTAAAGATCATTAAGGTAAAACCCAACCATAACATTAAAGTATTAAGTCCCCTTTATCCCATACGCAAACAACCTACTTACTCGGGTCTGTGCTTCTGTCACTCACGCCACCCACCATTAGCAAATCATGAACATATTGCAAACCCTACAGCGGGGACCCCTCACGCTTGCGCGACACAGAGAGCACTATAGGACAGCACCAATAATAAAACATGCAACTCAAACCAATCATAGCAATTCATAAATCACCGATAGGACAACGAAAATCTACTCAGACATCATAGGATGGCAACACATCATTGGATAATAATATAAAGCATAAAGCACCATGTTTAAGTAGAGGGTACAGCGGGTTGTGGGAGAGTGGACTGCTGAATATAGAAGGGGGAAGGTGATGGAGATGTTGGTGAAGATGGCGGAGGTGTTGGTGTAGTTCGCGGTGATGATGATGGCTCCGGCGGTGTTCCGGCGCCACCGGAAGCAAGGGGGAGAGGGCCCCCTTCTTATTCTTCTTCCTTGAGGTCCTCCCTAGATGGGATAAGGGTTTCCCCTCCGGTCCTTGGCTCCCATGGCATCGGAGGGGCGAGAGCCCCTCCGAGATTGGATCTATCTCTATGTCTCTCTCTGTTTCTGCGTTCTTAGATTCTTCCGCTTCACCGTTTCTTCTATATCCGGAGATCCGTAACTCCGATTGGGGTGAATCTTTCACGCAGATCTTTCTCATAAAATTAGCTTTCTTGTGGCAAAATAAGAGCGTCAACCG
>NC_041385.1:653639563-653653646 GCF_002162155.2 Triticum dicoccoides
GGGCGCGCCCCCTATCTCCTGGCCCCCTCGGGCACCGTCTCGCGTTGAGTTTACTTCCCAAAAATAACAAACATTCTAAAATAATTCTCTGTCTGTTTCTATCCCGCTTGGACTCTGTTTGATATGGGTTTTCTGCGAAACATAAAACATGCAACAAACAGGAAATGGCACTGGGCACTGGATCAATATGTTAGTGCCAAAAATAGTATAAAAAGTTGCCAAAAGCATATGAAAGTCGAATAATATTGGCATGGAACAATCAAAAATTATAGATACGACGGAGACATATCAGCATCCCTAAGCTTAATTCATGCCCGTCTTCGAGTAGGTAAATGATAAAAAAGATAAATTTTGATGTGGAATGCTACCTAGCATAATCTTGATCATATGTCTAATCATGGGATGAATATTAAGACACGAGTGATTCAAAGCAATAGTCTATCGTTTTACATAAAAACAATAATACTTAGGGCTTCCCAAAAAACAATCATGTCTTTCAAAATATCAATGCTTCCAGAACGTGATCCCTACAAAATCATATAGTCTTGTATGCTCCCTTTTCTTAACACAAGGTACCCCTCATGCCTATATCGGTGTCAGCCAAGCAATTGTTTCATACTTTAGTATTCTCAAACTTTTTCAACTCTCACACAATACATGAGTGTGAGCCATGGATATAGCACTATGGGTGGAATAGAATATGATGGTGGAGGTTTATGTGGAGAAACCAAAAAGGGAGAAAGTCTCACATCGACGCGGCTAATCAACAGGCTATGGAGATGCCCATCAATTGATGTCAATGCAGGAGTAGGGATTGCCATGCAACGGATGCACTAAGAGCTATAAGTGTATGAAAGCTCAAACTGAAAACTAAGTGGGTGTGCATCCAACTTGCTTGCTCATGAAGACCTAGGGCATTTGAGGAAGCCCATCGTTGGAATATACAAGCCAAGTTCTATAATGAAAAATTCCCACTAGTATGTGAAAGTGACAACATAGGAGACTCTCTATATGAAGAACATGGTGCTACTCTGAAGCACAAGTGTGGTAAAAGGATAGTAACATTGTCCCTTTTCTTTTTTCTCTTTTTTTCTTTTCTTTTTCTTTTTCTTTTTTTGGGTGGGCTTCTTTGGCCCCCTTTTTTTATTTAGGCTTCTTTGGCCTTTCCCCTTTTTTATTTTTTTATTTTTTTTCATGGGGCAATGCTCTATAATGATGATCATCACACTTTTATTTACTTACAACTCAATATTACAACTCGATACTAGAACAAACATATGACTCTATATGAATGCTTCCGGCGGTGTACCGGGATGTGCAATGATCTAGCGTAGCAATGACATCAAAAAACGGACAAGCCATGAAAACATCATGCTAGCTATCTTACGATCATGCAAAGCAATATGACAATAAATGCTCAAGTCATGTATGTGATGATGATGGAAGTTGCATGGCAATATATCTCGGAATGGCTATGGAAATGCCATGATAGGTAGGTATGGTGGCTGTTTTGAGGAAGATATAAGGAGTGTTATGTGTGATAGAGCGTATCGTATCACGGGGTTTGGATGCACCGGCGAAGTTTGCACCAACTCTCGAGGTGAGAAAGGGCAATGCACGGTACCGAAGAGGCTAGCAATGATGGAAGGGTGAGAGTGCGTATAATCCATGGACTCAACATTAGTCATAAAGAACTCACATACTTATTGCAAAAATTTATTAGCCATTGAAACAAAGTACTACATGCATGCTCCTAGGGGGGAGGTTGGTAGGAGTTAACCATCGCGCCCCCCCGACCTTCACGCAAAGACAAACAATCAAAATATAATGCGCGCCAATTTGGTTACATAGTTAGTAGACCATACGTGCATGCTTCGGGAATCACAAACCTTAGCACCAATATCCTTAATAAACACAACCATCTACTGGTACCTCCCACATATTATTATCTCTATATCGCAAAACTATTGCAAGGAATCAAACATATCATATTCAGTGATCCACAAGTTTATGTAGGATTTTATTACTAACCATGTGATTGACCAATTCCTGTCATCTCTCTAAATTGATATAAGTGAAGCAAGATAGTTTAATTCTTTCTAAAAAATATATGCCCATGCTCTAACAAATATAAGTGAAGCAAAAGAGCATTCTACAAATGGCGGTTTTCTATGTGAAGAGAAACAGGCAATCCAGACTTCGAATGATATAAGTGAAGCACATGAAGCATTCTATAAAGCCATACTCAAAAGATTAAAGTGAAGTGCAATGAGCATTCTATAAATCGACCTAGATCTATCTCAGACTAGCATGATGCATAAAAGAAAAGTGAAAACTAAATGCAAAAGACGCTCCAAGACCTGCACATATCGAATGAATGAAACAAATCCAAAAACATACCGATACTTGTTGAAGAAAGAGGGGATGCCTTCCGGGGCATCCCCAAGCTTATACGCTTGAGTCTCCTTGAATATTTACTTGGGGTGCCTCGGGCATCCCCAAGCTTGAGCTCTTGGCTCTCTTCCTTTTCCTCATATCGAGACATCCTCGATTAGACACTTCATCCACACAAAACTTCAACAGAAAACTCGGTAAGATCCGTTAGTATAATAAAGCAAATCACTACTCTAAGTACTATTACAAACCAATTCATATTTTGTTTTTGCATTGTGTCTACTGTAATATAACTTTTCCATGGCTTAATCCATTGATAGAAATTGATAGTTCCATCAAAACAAGCAAACTATGCATCAAAATAGAATCTGTCAAAAATAGAACATTCTGTAGCAATCTGAACATTCACCATACTTCTGGTACCCCAACAATTCTACCAAAATTAGGACAAATAAATTTTTTTTACATCAAGATAGTGCAAAAGGCATCAAAACCATTTGACGTTCCAGTAAAAAAATGTAAAATCGTGCACTACAGCCAAAGTTTGTGTCCTGCACCGTACAAACCAACAAGCATTGTAAACATCCTAAAGGCAAACCTTGGCACATTATTTTTATAATACAATAAGGGGATAATTATTTTTGATGAAAAGTTTCTGTAATCAAGATTCACAAAGTTTCCGTGAGCATGAACAAAGTTCAAGGCTAGCTCCCACTTTAACAATGCTCGTCTTTCTCACTTTCACTTTCCTTTTTGAAAAGTTTTGGATTCCCCTCTTTATTTTTTATTTTTAGACTATATAAAAGCACTCAACAGAAATAAATGACTCTGTAAAACTTCCTGGTTGTCTCCTTGGCAGCGCTTTCTTTAAAGCCATTAAACTAGGCATAAAGTGCTCAAGTAATGAATCCACCCGGATCCCAAGGTATATCAATGCCAATTTTAATTAACAATGATTTGTAATTTAGTAGTGAGCACAAAGTAACATATATCATGCAAACACAAAGTCTAACTCTTTTCCTATGCATCAGCATGTCATAAAACAACAATTCATGCACACCAAGTAAAGGCCAATGCATAGTATAAGCAGTTTCTTGCAATTCTATCGTGTTGGAAACATAAAGAGGCGGAGATGTAGTTCCTCTCTCATAATAATTGCAAGTAGGAGCAGCAAGCACATGCATATTATTTTCATCAAAATCATCATGTGAAATGGTAAAAGGCAACCCATCAATATAATCCTTAGTAAGCACAAACTTCTCCGATATAGTGTAGTTGGGAGAATTCAAAAAGATAATAGAACTGTCATGCGTGGGTGCAATAGCAACAATTTCATGCTTAACATAAGGAACTATAGCAAGTTATCTCCATAAGCGTAATTCATATTGGCATCTTGGCCACAAGCATAGCAAGCATCATCAAAAAGGGGTAATTCAAGGGGATCAACGGGATCATAACAATCATCATAGCAATCATCCTTCGGTAAGCACGAAGGGAAATTAAAGAATGTATGAGTTGAAGAGTTACTCTCATTAGAAGGTGGGCACGGGTAGCTAATCCTCTTCTCCTCCTTTTGTTCTTCGCTCTCCTCATCATTTTTTTCATCCAATGAGCTCACAGTTTCGTCAATTCCTTCTTCCGTAGACTCCTGCAAAATATTAGTCTCTCCTTGGATAGCGGAGAAGTCCTCAATATATGGTTTAACATAGGCATTAGAAGCATAATTATCATAACAATATTGAAATATGGCAAAAATTTTAGATTTGTAAAGAGTAGCATCATACTTTTCAATCAAAGAAGCAATTTCATAAGCACCCTTAAAAGCAACAAATTCTTCAATTTGTTGAACATCATAGTAATTATAAACACCCTTAGCATATGAAGATACGATTCCATTGTCACTAAACAAGCATTGATAGGGAAAGTGTTTCTTAGGGTCTTCAGAACAACAAGTAAAATCATAAATTTCACATAAATTCCAAGCATAGCATTGCAAACGATGAATTTGATCCAGTATAAGTTTCCCTTTTTCAGATATATGGTGTCGCACATGACAAGCATGCTCATCTAAAGATTTGCCCTCAACTAAGCTAGTTGGGGTTTCAGCATGAGCACAAAGGGATCGAAGATGATCCAAGTAAAAATCTTCAGTAGTGTGATAGATTTTGAGTGGTTCTTCAACCATAGTGTAGTAGGTACAACTAAATTTTTTGGTATTTTGCGTTTCCTACCCATAACCAAAGATAGAAAACAAATAAGAACAGCAAATAAAAATTATTTAGTGATAAAGCAAACGAGCACACACGAGAATATTCACCCCACGCTATGACTCCCAGGCAACGGCGTCAGAAAAAGGTCTTGATGACCCGCAAGTATACGAGATAGTTGTAGCCTCTTTCGATAAGTAAGAGTGTCGAACCCAACAAGGAGCTAAAGGTAGAACAAATATTCTCTCAAGTCCTATCTGCCACTGATACGACTCTACGCACCCTTAATGTTCACTTTACTTAGAACAAGTATGAAACTACAAGTACTTTGTAGGTGTGATAGGATAGGTTTGCAAGATAATAAAGAACACGTAAATATAAACTAGGGGCTGTTTAGATAAAGAAGCAACCAATTAAATATAGTGAGTGTGGAAAAGTGGTGGTAGGAGTTTTGGAATTGTCCCTAAGCAATTGACTATGTTACTAGACCGGTAATCACTATTGCAATTCTATTTGAGGTAGAGGCATAAGCTAATATACTTTCTCTTCTTGGATCATATGCACTTATGATTGGAACTCTAGCAAGCATCCTCAACTACTAAAGATCATTAAGGTAAAACCCAACCATAGCATTAAAGTATCAAGTCCCCTTTATCCCATACGCAAACAACCTACTTACTCGGGTTTGTGCTTCTGTCACTCACGCCACCCACGATAAGCAAATCATGAACATATTGCAAACCCTACAGCGAGGATCCCTCACGCTTGCGCGACACGGAGAGCACTATAGGACATCACCAATAATAAAACATGCAACTCAAACCAATCATAGAAATTCATCAATCACTGATAGGACAACGAAAATCTACTCAGACATCATAGGATGGCAACACATCATTAGATAATAATATGAAGCATAAAGCACCATGATTAAGTAGAGGGTACAGTGGGTTGCGGGAGAGTGGACTGCTGAATATAGAAGGGGGAAGGTGATGGATATGTTGGTGAAGATGGTGGAGGTGTTGGTGTAGATCGCGGTGATGATGATGGCCTCCGGCGGCGTTCCGGCGCCACCGGAAGCAAGGGGGAGAGGGCCCCCCTTCTTATTCTTCTTCCTTGACCTCCTCCCTAGATGGGAGAAGGGTTTCCCCTCTGGTCCTTGGCTCCCATGGCGTGGGAGGGGCGAGAGCCCCTCCGAGATTGGATCTATCTCTCTATCTCTCTCTATTTCTGCATTCTCAGATTCTGCCCCTTCACCGTTTCTTTTATATCCGGAGACCGTAACTCCGATTGGGGTGAATCTTTCGCCCAGATCTTTCTCATAAAATTAGCTTTCTTGTGGCAAAAGAAGAGCGTCAACCGCCTTATGGGGGCCCAGGAGAGTCCAGGTCGCGCCCCCTATCTCCTGGCCCCCTCGGGCACCGTCTCGCGTTGATTTTACTTCCCAAAAATCACAAATATTCCAAAATAATTCTCCGTCCGTTTTTATCCCATTTGGACTCTGTTTGATATGGGTTTTCTACGAAACATAAAACATGCAACAAACAGGAACTGACACTGGGCACTAGATCAACATGTTAGTCCCAAAAATAGAATAAAAAGTTGCCAAAAGTATATGAAAGTTGAATAATATTGGCATGGAACAATCAAAAATTGTAGATACGACGGAGACGTATCAGTAGTGCAATCCTTTTTATAGCAAAGGACAGTCCGGAACGGTTTGTTATAATAAGCAAAGTGTTCTCTAGGACACACAGGAATTTCATCTAGTCACTTTCATCATGTTGGTTTGATTCACGTTCGCTACCTTGATAATATGGTATGTGGGTGGACCGGCGCTTGGGTGTTGTTGTTACTTGAACAAGCCTCCCACTTATGATTAACCCCCTTGCAAGCATCCGCAACTACGAGAAAAGTATTAACATAAAATCTAACCATAGCATTAAACATACGGATCCAAATCAGTTCCTTATGAAATAGCGCATAAACTAGGGTTTAAGCTTCTGTCACTCTAGCAACCCATCATCTAATAACTACTCCATAGTTCATTCCCTTAGGCCCAAAGATGGTGAATTGTCATGTAGTTTATGTCCACATAACACCACTAAGGGAATCACAACATGCATACCATCAAAATATCGAACGAATATCAAATTCACATGATTACTTGCAACATGACTTCTCCCGTGTCCTTAAGAACAAAAGTAACTAGTCACACAACATATGCATGCTCAAGATTAGAGGAGTAATAAATATCATAATGGATCGTAACATATAATTCTCCACCAAATAAACCGGCTAGCATCAACTACAAGATGTAATCAACACTACTAGTCACCCACAGGTACCAATATGAGGTTTTGATACATAGATTGAACACCAGGCCTATGCCATTATAAATCTTGGTTAAACCTGCTGTTTGCTTGACGCTCATCCACCAAGATGACCCAGTGTACTCTTGACAAGTCAATCTATTATGACCCTAAACCTGTCAAAGTTAAAATGCTAGCTTATGTCATGTGAGTGCCGACCTACAGAAAGCTAGGATAAACCAAGGGCTATCAAGCCAGCTTCATTGAAGCAAGAATCGAGCCTCAAAAGCTGGTCTTTTTGTCGTGCCTCAAAAGCCGACTTAAAATTTCTCTTTATCTAGGTTTAAACTTTTTACAGGTTTATTTTCTCCTTATCAAATATCATATCGATCATAAGTTGCTAGGTTAATCATACACTGGTTTATTTGATCAAGATTGGGCTCAATGGCTATAAGCCGCCTCGGTCATCAAGTACACTAGCTTATTTTTTGCTCAAATTTGAGCTATCAGTGGTTATAAGCCACCCTAGTCATCAGTACACCAGGTTAAAAAGTGAAGTATTGATATCAACCATGAGTTGTTCAAATATATATGAAAATTGCATGTTGTTGAGTCAATGTTGCAGCTGAATAAATATTATGGGCGGCTCAAAATATTACTCACCACATCATTTGGTTCAAGAAGCAAATTAAGTATCAAAATACTGGGCGGGTCATTAGAGCACCACACCACTCAAAAGTGCACGAAGGCATAACAAATGATGCCAAAAGTTTTTACTACTTTATTACAAAGCCACTATCGGGATCAATATATCAACCAAGTTTGTAGGAGTTATCTACTCCTGTAAGATGGTTCTTGCATCCTCGGGTTGTTTCTCCCCAGGTTTACTCCTCCTCGCGATCTCCAGAGGTTGATGTCTCTGGGTTATCCTGTGTCGGCTCTTCTACATCTCTTATCTGAATGTTGTCCAGATTCCATTCGATAGTTGTTAAAGCTTGGAAGATGGCATCATCTTGCATGATAATTGATGGGTCGACATCAGGGGCAAAGATATGCTTATGTCGTGCCAGAGTCAAGTCAAAGGGCTCAAAGGTTGGCTGGTTAACCCGTGTGTTATCTTCATCATAAGCCACCTGATATTTCTTGAAGTCGAGATCTTCAACCAGTTGACATACCAAAACATGAGTCTCCTTCACACAACTAGCATAGTCTATTTCCAGAAACACTACTATCAACGTTGAATTGTGGAAAACTGTCGGCCATCTCATAAGGATCCATGTCTGGCAATTAAGCTTTGGCCTGGCTTAAAGACATCATTCCGCCTGTCCAGGCGGCTGATTTTTTTCCAGTCCTCTATTTGCTTGGGGATGGTTGAGAGTTACTTTAACACATCTCTTATGAATCGTGGCAGGTCACTTCCACCTATCACAACCATGATGGTAAACAAGCTTCCTGCATACAACTGCTCCAGGAAGGAGTACACAACTTTTAATTTCACTAGGTTTTCCTGCCGAACATTGTGACTTCTGCGACATGCAAATATTTTAACACATGAGCCATCAGGCGAGTTGTTCATACATATGAGTCATCAGGCGAGTTATTCATACACATTTAAAGAGACACTTACTAAAAATAGCTTGTGTCATTTCAGAGATATGACGTTTCAACCCATCTAACTCCCGAGTGACCGGCTTGAGCTGATTTTCAGCCTCTTAAGCATGTTTCAACAATGCTACTTTTTCCACTTCATGGCAGGCCTTCAAAGAGCTCAAGTTTTCTGAGGCAATTAGCACAGATTTTTGCAAGAACGATGCTGATGACTCAGCTTTCTCACGAAGTTTCTTCTCAATTTTCAGTCACTCTTATAAGCCGACAACTTTAGGTTCAGCATCATTGATCAAATCCTGTTATAACCAGCCAAGTCATTAGACATATTATGGAGTCCCAAGCCAGCAAAATTGCATGAATCAACACTTGGGGGCTACAAGAAGCAAATTCTATTATATATTTTTTGAAGTCCCAAGTACCTGCAAGCAACCTACATGGCACTTGGGGGCTAATGCAAGTCATCTTTTTCCTATACAAAACAAGACTCGTCTCTTTCATGGAGATGATCCGGCCCTTGGGGGCTACTGCATGTAATTTTTCCTCAAGGATTTACAAACAAGACTAGACTCATCTCATGAAGATGAGCCATCCCTTGGGGGCTACAACTCAATTCATCAAATCTTACTCAAAGTCTCACACATATTTATTCTTCATATGTCTAAGACTTGGGTGCTACATAAGGATATATAGTATTGGGAAGAGTAAAGTTTCTTCATACCTCATATTTCCTCTTCATCATATTCACCATGCCGACTTCCATATCATGGCTTGTTGATAGGCGGGTCAAGTAACCTTCATGAAGCTCGTCCGCGCTGAGGTCTTTGAAATTGGGCAGCTCAAGTTTTGATTTTTCCTTTCTCAAACACGACCGGCTCATCTTTGGTCGTAAACTTTGTCAGCACGTTCAGCACCTCGGAGCTTTACGTGCCTCCCCAATAATGGTCACCTCGTCATTGGTTTTTCCATGAGAGGAAATATTTTCAGCCACCTTTGCTGGGCTGGAGGCACGAGCCTGACTTGGTGGGTCAATATTTCCAGATGCACCACTCAGGCTGATTTCAATGTCCATCTTTTGTACACCCAATATTGTTGTTTGTTGGATAATGGGCGGCTCATTTTCCTGAGGCAGCTGATATGTCTCCAATGCATCTATAATTTTGGATGGTTCCATGTTGTTATATTATCAATCTTGGATGTTTTACATACAATTACTAGCAACTTTATATTATTTTTTGGGACTAACCTATTGACATAGTGCCCAGTGCCAGTTGTTGTTTTCTGCTCGTTTTTTACTTCGCGGAAAATTAATACCAAATGAAGTCCAAATGCCACGAAACTTTATGGAGATTTTTTTCTGGCAAGAAGAGATCCTGGAAGCTTCTGGAGGCCGCGAGAGGAGGCCCATGGGGCCCACTAGGCACCAGGACACGCCAAAGGTCCCTGGCACCCTGGTGGGTAGTCGGACCCACGGGAACTGCCTTGACCAACCTCCACCTCTATAAATACTCTAAAATCCCAAAATCCCTAGGGGAGTTGATGAAATATTTTTTCTGCCGTTGCAAGTTCCAGAACCACGAGATCCAATCTAGAGGCCTTTTTCGGCACTCTGCCGAAGGGGTCAATGATCACAGAGTGGTTCTTAATCATCGTTGTTGCCCCTCCGATGATGCGTAAATAGTTTACCGTAGACCTACGGATCCATAGTTAGTAGCTAGATGGATTCTTCTCTCTTTTTGATCCTCAAAACAATGTTCTCCTTGATATTCTTGGAGATCTATTCGATGCAACTCTTTTTTGCAGTGTGTTTGTTGGGATCCGATGAATTTTTGGTTTATGATCAGTTCTATCCATGAATATTATTTGAGTCTTTGCTGAACTCCTATATGCATGATTATTATAGCCTTGTATTTCTTCTTCGATTTATTGGTTTGGTTTGGCCAACTAGATTGATTTATCTTACCATGGGAAGAGGTGCTTTGTAATGGGTTTGATCTTGCGGTGCTCAATCTCAGTGACAGAAAGAGACATGACACACATGTATCAGTGCTATTAATGGTAACAAGATGGGATTTATTCATGCGTGGGTTTATCTTGTCTACATCAAGTCATCATTCTTATTGCATTGCTCCATTTCTCCATGAACTTACACTAGATGCATGCTCGAATCAGTCAATGTGTGGAGTAAAAGTAGTAGATGCAGAATTGTTTCGGACTACTAATATTGGAGGTGATGCCTATATACATGATCATTGCCTTGGATATCGTCATGATTATTCGCCTTTCTATCAATTGCCCAACTGTAATATGTTTACCCACCGTATGTTATTTTCTTGAGAGAAGCCTCTAGTGAAATCTACAGCCCCCATGTCTATTTTCTATCATATTAAAACCAAAAATACCTCGCTGCAATTTATTTTTATTTATTTATTTTGATTTTTTGTTAGATCTATTTATCAAAACCTATACAATTTAATCTATCTCAATACCATGGAGGGATTGACGGCCCCTCTTACGCATTTGGTTGCAAGTATTTGTTATTCGTGCGGGTGATGTTTACATAATGTTGCTTGGTTCTCCTACTGGATTGATAACCTTGGCTACAAAAGTGAGAGAAGTACTTACCTTTGTTGTGCTGCATCATCCTCTCCTCTTCGGAGAAATACTAACGTGGATACAAGCAATCAGGAAGAATTTCTAGCGTCGTTGCCAGGGAGACATCAACAACATCTATCAAGTACCTAATCACAAATATCATCTCCTTGCAATTACTTTATTTTCCATTTGCCTCTCGTTTTCATCTCCTCGACTGCTAAAAACTTTTTTGCAAAAATCACAAAAATATTTTTCGTTTGCGTTTTTCTTGTTTGATCTTTTATTTGCTTGAGATCTTGTTTGTGTAGTCATGATGTCTCAAGAAAATGTCAAGTTGTGTGATATTTCTAATACTAATAATAATGATTTTATTAGTACTCTGATTGCTCCTCCCGCCACTAGTGCGGAGTCTTATGATATTAATGTCACTTTGTTGAATCTTATTACGAAAGAGCAATTTTCTGGTAGTCCTGATGAGGATGCCGCGTCCGATCTAAACACTACGGTAGAATTGTGTGACATGCAAAATAGAAAAGATGTGGATATTGTGGAATTGAAATTATTTCCTTTTTCTTTGAGGGGTCGTGCAAAAATTTGGTTTTCGCCTTTGTCACATAATAGTATTGATTCTTGGGATAAGTTCAAAGATGCTTTTATTACTAAGTATTTCCCTCCTGCAAAAATTATTTCCCTTGGGAACCAAATTATGAACTTCAAGCAACTTGAGCATGAACATGTTGCACAATCTTGGGAAAGAATGAAATTAATGCTAAGAAATTGTCCTACTCATGGTTTAAATCTATGGATGATTATACAAAAAAAATATGCGGGATTGAATTTTGTCTCTAGAAATCTTTTAGATTCCACCGCGGGTGGAACTTTTATGGAAATTATTTGGGTGAAGCTACTAAATTTCTTGATAATATTATGGCAAATTATTCACAATGGCATACCGAAAGAGCACCTAGTAGTAAAAAAAGTTAATTCGGTTGAAGAAATTAGTACTTTGAGTGAAAAAGTTGATGCCCTTATGAAATTGGTTGCTATTAAAAATGCTCCTATTGATATTAATGATGTGCCTTTATCTACTTTCATTGAGAAAAATAATGATCCTTTAGATGTGAATTTTTTCTCTCGAGACCACTTTAATAATAATGCTTATAGAGGCAATTTTAATCATAGGCTGTTCCCTAGAAGTTCCTCTAATAATTATGGCAATCCTTATGGAAATTCTTATAATAATAATAATGGGATGCCCTCTGATCTTGAGAGTAATATTAAAGAATTTATCAATGCTCAAAAAGTTTTCAACACTACGATTGAAGAAAAATTGAGTAAGATTGATGATATATCTAGGAGCATTGATAGAATTTCACATGACGAAGAAAATCTCAAGATTAAAAAATTTCCACCCAAGGTTGATGTTAATGAATCAACTAAAGCTTTATATGTCTCCATGGATGAAAGTAAGAAAATAACCGCTATGCTAAGAGCTAAAAGAGAATTTTTAGAAAAGGCGGTTCCACCCAATTTTTTCATAGTGATGATGAAGATATTAAGATGATTGGTATTTCTTCTATTGATTCCTTGTTTAGTACTATTAAACTTTATGATAAGAGGACTGAAGAAGAGTCAACTTTAGCTAGAAGGCATCCTCATAATTTGGAGGCTGAAAATCTTGATAAAAATTTGATAAAAGTGGGTTTGGAGAGGTAAAAACTTTAACTAGTGATGTGCCCAGTCTCTGGGATTACAAAGACTTTAATTATGATAGTTGTTCTTTTATTGAATGCATCTCTTTGTTACAATCCATGATAAATTCATCTAATGCATATGAACAAAATAAAGCTTGCACGAAACATATTGTGGATGCCATGATGAATGCTTTAGAAGAAAAGTTACAATTAGAGATTTCAATTCCTAGAAAATTATATGATGAGTGGGAACCCACCATGTCACGCCCAATATGCGATACTATCCTAAAGAGACTCGAAGGTCCCACCAAGGATAGAACCGCATATTGAAACACTTTTGCAAGGTGGATATCATTACATCAACATTACATAATAGATGGGGATACATACAAAAAGGCATAGAATGCCACACGAATACAACATCCTCTTACATAAGATCAACATCTGACTAAGGACGAAACACAAACAGAAGCTCAAACGACATCCACCCTGCTAACCCAGGCTGCCAACCTGGAACCTATCCCCTGATCGAAGAAGAAGCAGAAGAAGCACTCCAAACAAGTAACATCGCTCTCGCGTCAAGATCATCGCATAACCTGTACCTGCAACTGTTGTTGTAGTAATCTGTGAGCCACGAGGACTCAGCAATCCCATTACCATGGGTATCAAGACTAGCAAAGCTTAAAGGGAAAGGAAGGGGTAAAGTGGTGAGGCTGCAGCAGTGGCTAAGCATATATGGTGGCTAACATACGCAAATAAGAGCGAGAAGAGAGCAAACGGAACGGTCGTGAAGCTAGCAATGATCAAGAGGTGATCCTGAACTCCTACTTACATCAAACATAACCCAAAACCGTGTTCACTTCCCGGACTCCGCCGAAAAGAGACCATCACGGCTACACACACGGTTGATGCGTTTTACTTCGGATCTGGTGTCAAGTTATCTACAACCGGACATTAACAAATTCCCATCTGCCCATAACCACGGGCACGACTTTTGAAAGTTTATACCCTGCAGGGGTGTCCCAACTTAGCCCATGATAAGCTCTCGCAATCAACAAAGGATATACCTTCTCCCAGGAAGACCCGATCAGACTTGGAATCCCGGTTTAAAAGACATTTCAACAATGGTAAAACAAGTCCAGCAAGACCGCCCGATGCACCGACAATCCTGATAGGAGCTGCACATATCTCGTTCTCAGGGCAACACCGGATGAACACTACATACAACTAAAACCAGACCTCGAGTTTCCCCGAGGTGGCGCTGCAAGTGGCTCTG
>NC_041385.1:653653777-653660320 GCF_002162155.2 Triticum dicoccoides
GGGGGGGAGGGGGCTAAAATAAAGATGACCCTCGGGTTGGCCGACCCAAGGGAAGGGTATAGGTGGTGGTGCGGCAAATGGTAAAACCAAGGTTGGGCCTTGCTGGAGGAGTTTTATTCAAAGCGAACTGTCAAGGCGGTCCCATAAATCACCCAACCGCATAAGGAACGCAAAATCCGGGAACATAACACTAGTATGACAGAAACTAGGGCAGCAAGAGTGGAACAAAACAGCAGGCATAAGGCCGAGCCTTCCACCCTTTACCAAGTATATAGATGCATTAATTAAATAAGAGATATTGTGATATCCCAACATAATCCTGTCCACCATGGAGCACTCTTCAACTTCACCTGCAACTAACAACGCTATAAGAGGGGCTGAGCAAAAGCGGTAACATAGCCAAACAACGGTTTGCTAGGAAGGGTGAAAAGGTTAGAGGCTGACATGGCAATTTGGGAGGCTTGAAGAGCAAATGATAGGTAGCGCAGCAAAGCGATAGAACGAAGCAACTGGCATAGCAATCATAGTAGTGAGATCCAGGGTAGCGGTCATCTTGCCTGAAATCCCGCAAGGAAGAAGAACGAGTCCATGAAGAAGACGAATGGATGAAGCTAAACCAAGCGTAGACGAACGAATCCTCACGATCGCAACGAAACGGGAACTATCGAGAAAAAGCACACAACGTGGTAAACACACCACACATATACAAGACATAATGCACAACCAAGCATGATGCATGACAAGGCTACATGAAGCTACTCATGGCAAGAGATGATGCAAACAAGAGTAACACATCAAGGCAAGTTTAAATGAGGCCGGGAACAACATATAACAATTCCGGTAAGTCCTCATATGCAAATTTCGAAATTGGTCCAGATCTGAATAAACCTTATGTTCAAGTTGTTAAACAGCAAGTTAAAATGCACCAAGATGATCTACACGAGATTCTAGTCAAGTTACATATAAAGTTCATTTAATTCGGAGCTACGGCCTAGAAGATATGAGCAAAACAAGTCAAACATGGCATTGATGCTAAATGCATTCAAACATCAAGCAAACACCTCAAAACAAGGATGCAACATGATAATATGAAACTACATGCAAATTCAAGCAAGTTTCATATAGAGCACACTCAAAACGGAGCAACGGTTCCACACATACACTATATACAAGTTTTGAAGGACAAGCTGTCCGAAACAGCAACTAGGCATCTTGCAAGCATCAAAACAATATGGTACAGCATCTCAACATGAAAACTAAAGGCATGGACATGATGTACAGGTAAAGCATAACAAAACATGAACACTGAGCTATCTCCAGAAAACACTAGAACATGCTCAAAAAGACATGGCAAGATTGCAAATAATAACAGTTTCAGACTTAGCAGAAATAATATCAGGTTGCAATGTTTAGAGCTATCAAACAACATGCTACAGGAACTTATCATGGAAAACAAAGACATGGCATGAATATAATCATTGCATAGAACAAAAGTCCTTTAATGACCATGAGCCAAAAAGGATCAGAAGATATGATGGCACCCATGTAAACATGGCAAGTTATATGACAGATTCATACATGGCAGAAACAACGATAAGTAGGCATGTTGGTGAGCTTATACTACTCACCACAGAGCATTACATGGCATGACAAGGCAACCAACAGTAAGAAGACTTGTTTATGAAGCTAAGCATGGCAATAGGAAGTTCATAGGGTGCATGAATCACTAGCAAAACTCATGGCAAAACTGCACTTAATGTTAACAGGCTGACAGCAACATTATTTAGCAATTTGAGAGCAAGATTACAACAAGCTACAACAGGCTATAAATGCAAGAAGGGGCATTAATGGATAGAGCATGACATGTATAACAAAACATCCTTATTGAACATCTCCAGATTATGCATAGAATGACTTGTAGCAACAGGTTTACATAGCATCACGAAATAACAGATTCAGCCTTGCAAAACAGTAATAGCAACTACACTACTTCACGAGCTCAAAGCACTCACTACAAGACTCACAAAAATACATGGATTGCACCCCTGTATAGATGGCATGATGTAGTACAAAACACATGTAGAGCTCATGCTCATAGGATGCACACACAAAATGCAATGAAAAAGACAAATCACCAAGTTATAACAGTTTCAGCAGATTAACATCATATAGCACTCTTGCAATGATGATTCGGGCATCAAGATGGACTCAAACAAGCATGGCACAATGGAACAAAATGTAGAGCATCTCACAACTAACATTTTGATATATCATATGCATGAAACGGAGCTAAGGATGATGAGATATGATGCGATGAACATGGGACCAGAATGCAAAAATCTCAGGGACTGAAATTTATACCCTCCGGAAGTCAACGGGAGGAGGATATCCGGGACGGAGAGATCCAGGGCGTTACAACTCTCCTCCACTAACAAGAGATCTCGTCCCGAGATCTTAGGAACGAGACGGAAGAAAAAGAGGATGAGGTGAAGCAAGTGCTCAAGAGAGAAGAAGAACAAGGACGAGAGCACTCGGTAGAAAAGAGGAATGACAAATATGATGAGAATCAAAAGCTCAAGGAATAGATAGACTCTGAAACACTCCGGTTAGAATAAGATAGGAAAGGAATAAGAACAAAATAATTTCGGCAGCACTCCGGCTGAAAATGAAAGGAATAGAACATGAACTTCACAAGATGGGGTGGCACTTGATGAGATGAACAATGCAATGCCTCCGGACGAATTGAAAGAATGGAATGAAAAGAACGGATGGAAGAACAAGAAATTTCACGATGAGTGAATTTGATAGCGTCCTTAGAGGAAGGGCTGAACGGAGTTGTTGAGAAAATCAACAACAAAAGAATAAGCTTGATGTGGACTTATCAAAAACAACTCAAAACTTGAGGTGAAATTATGCCCCAACCAAAAGCTTGACTATCTGGGAATAACGAAGAAATGCAAAACTCCACTTCAAAAGAATACAGAGATTTAATTGCACTTCGAGACGCGAGAAGAAAGATACTTGAACTCCTCCAACAAAATTCTTGATGAACTCCTAAAGAATGAATTAAATCATGAAGAACCACCATGAAGAACTCCGCTAACAAAAGGATGGTGAGATCGAATGAAGGATGAAAGAATAAGATGGGCCTTGCGGAGGTTCCGACGAAATGGCCGAGTAATTTTTTAACTCCAGAAAAGAAGAGATGAAAACACTTGGAACTAGAATTTATTCATCAATAACAAACTCCGAAGGAAGGGATTACTCACTTGGATGAAATAAGAATAAGAATTACGTTATGCTTATCCTGCACCAATTTAAATTGATGACAAGCAACGGATTTGGCATACTACTTATTCCCATTGGAAAATGATTACAGATAGAGATATAGAGCAAACTTGAGGAAAGTCTTCAACAACCACCGGTAGGATTGAAACAACGAAAGAACAAATGAATTGATACGATAACGAAGGAAGAGAAATCTTGAACGAACCACCGTAAGAATTGAAAATGAAAGTAGCAAAGGCACAATTCACCGAGAAGAGTTGGAAAACGAATGAAGATACTTGAGGGGATTTAGATACATGAGAACGAAGAGATCATGAACTGATTAGAGGATATTTGAATGATGCACCGGTAAGATTTGGAGAACGATAGCTACACGGTGAGAATGAAGAATTGTGACATGATGGCCTTCAGAGGAAAGAAATGGAAACAATTCATGAGATGCTCCAGATGGTAAGAAAAGAATTGTCACAATCAAAAACAATTATGAGGATGGCATGAAGCTAGAACCATGAATCTCTGGAAGAACGGGTAAGGATTTAAGAGGAACTCTTCTTCGCTCTTCAAAATCCGAGAATGACGACGAGAAACACTACCATGAATGGTTGAGATACTCCGGGGGAATGAAAAACAAAGAGGTTGAGCCAACAAGGAAAAATAATTTGAAATTGATCTTGGAAAACATCTGACGATGAAATTCATTCTTACGTCAAACTTGGATCTGAATTTGCGAATGGCTCCTGATAATTCGAAGAGTCAGGTAAGATCCTGGGAAAAGACCTGTGGGTTAGGGCCCACTCAAAAGGAAACACCGTTGAACGATTTTTTTAAATGCACCAGTTGAATTAAATGGCTTGAATGGGATAACAACCTCCAGATAGCTTGAACGGATTAAGAATGGAAATACAAATCTCCTGAGATATGTTGAGCACTCCGGATATGAACTGGGCAAGTTGAATAAATAAGAGAGCCTTGGATAAGAAATTCACATGGGAAGATGTGTGAACCAAAAGGAAGAGATATGATCAACATCGAAACTTGAAATTAATCCACCGGAAAAGAATACGAGAATGAAGAATGATGAACTTGAAGCTCCGTTAGTATCTTCCTGAGAATCACTGGATAAGAACATTGATGGAAAAGAATGGAGAGTATTCCCATCAATAAAATGGATTCCCGATTAAGAAATCAGAGTCCTTGAAGAAAATGGTGGGAGGGGGAAAAACAAAGACAACTTGGGATGGATGAAACAAACACCGGTGAGAAAACTTAGAGTTGGTCTTGCGGATGTTGAAAATGATCGGATCCACTTGAAGAGAAGTACGCCGGTTTGGAAAAGAATTGACATGACAATCTCGATAAACAAGAAGGATTAGCACTCTCATAGAAATATGAGAACATCACTTGAAAGGTATGGAATCAACACTTGACAATGAAGCAACTCAAATACCACAACTCAAAACAAAACAAAGGATTGGCTTGCAGAAATAAGCAGGAACAAATACATCTGATAGAGATTTACCCAATCCCATATCATGCATCTGTCGGAAAGATATTCTAGGAGCTACTTGAATTCCCACCTATAAACTCCCAAACTTTCTGGTTATGCAATCTGGTGTTGGGGATACAGGGGAAGCAATATATCTCACCCAAACTAACAATGCCTACATCCAGCTGTATCCATACGTCAACACATAACCAAGAAACCTTCGGAAATCGTGTACCTCAACCTTCGAAAAGCATCCGTTATACGAGCTATGGCAATACTCCCGAACTCCCCAGTACTGGGTGACGTCGAGGTTATCTCACCAACAACTGCATAAAAGAGATTTTCGATGTCGGCAAAACTCAGGTATTCCAGAACTGCAACGATAAAATTGTGACGACAACACCTCGGAGCTCAACTCCCCGGGACACTGCCACAACCCCTAAATGTCAGGAGGCACCAAGAACAATGTTCTCGTCACAAGAATATCGAAACGATCCCAAGATACCCGCGTGATCCTAAAAATAATTCGTGAAATTTGAGGAGAGGAAAGCCAAAACATCTACGTCAGGAGGACTCACTAGAGCGACGAAGGGGGCTGAGGAGTAAAAAGAATCCTACTCTCCGATATATATAATCCTAAGACTCAAAATAGTTTTCTTCTAGACTCAACAACGGCCAACAATCAAGGGGGCCCCTATGGTCGGTCGAGGCTCTGATACCAACTTGTCACGCCCAATATGCGATACTATCCTAAAGAGAATCGAAGGTCCCACCAAGGATAGAACCGCATATTGAAACGCTTTTGCAAGGTGGACATCATTACATCAACATGACATAATAGATGGGGATACATACAAAAAGGCATAGAATGCCACACGAATACAACATCCTCTTACATAAGATCAACATCCGACTAAGGACGAAACACAAACAGAAGCTCAAACGACATCCACCCTGCTAACCCAGGCTGCCGACCTGGAACCTATCCCCTGATCGAAGAAGAAGCAGAAGAAGCACTCCAAACAAGTAACATCGCTCTCGCGTCAAGATCATCGCATAACCTGTACCTGCAACTGTTGTTGTAGTAATCTGTGAGCCACGAGGACTCAGCAATCCCATTACCATGGGTATCAAGACTAGCAAAGCTTAAAGGGAAAGGAAGGGGTAAAGTGGTGAGGCAGCAGCAGCGGCTAAGCATATATGGTGGCCAACATACGCAAATAAGAGCGGGAAGAGAGCAGACGGAACGATCGTGAAGCTAGCAATGATCAAGAGGTGATCCTGAACTCCTACTTACGTCAAACATAACCCAACACCGTGTTCACTTCCCGGATTCCGCCGAAAAGAGACCATCAGGGCTACACACACGGTTGATGCGTTTTACTTCGGATCTGGTGTCAAGTTATGTACAACCGGACATTAACAAATTCCCATCTGCCCATAACCACGGGCACGGCTTTCGAAAGTTTATACCCTGCAGGGGTGTCCCAACTTATCCCATGATAAGCTCTCGCGATCAACGAAGGATATACCTTCTCCCAGGAAGACCCGATCAGACTCGGAATCCCGGTTTACAAGACATTTTGACAATGGTAAAACAAGTCCAGCAAGACCGCCCGATGCACCGACAATCCCGATAGGAGCTGCACATATCTCATTCTCAGGGCAACACCGGATGAACACTGCGTACAACTAAAACCAGACCTCGAGTTTCCTCGAGGTGGCGCTGCAAGTGGCTCTGGTTCGGACCAGCACTCGAAGGAGCACTG